>NC_037672.1:174572536-174656043 GCF_003255815.1 Theropithecus gelada | reverse complement strand
AAAAAAAAAAAAAAAAAAAAAAAAAAAAAAAAAAAAAAAAAACCTACAAAAGATGACAGTTTGTTTGGAAACTGAGCTTTAGCTAATATAGTTATGCAAACTTCTTGGAGCCAATCTTTTCTCAAAAATTTAAGTGCACGTAATTCTTTTGCAAAGAAGGTAACATTTTTTCCCACATTCAAGGTTCTGTTATAAAACCTGCAAACATGTGGCTTTGTTAACAGGTTATTTGTAAACGTCTTCTAATACACACTGTTTGAGGCTGAACTTCACTCTGCCCTCACACTTCTTTCCTATTTATCTTGTCATTGTCACCCATTCCATCTGGGTTCATCTTTACGGTGGCTGCTTGGCTCACAGATTGTTAGTTCCTTCCTGTACACATCCAAGCTAACACAATGTAATGCAACTTCCTCCGCAATTCAAACTTTGGGTTAGGCTCAAGTTAACACACAGAAAGCACTTAGTACAGGACCTGATATATACTGAGAACTCAGATACCATTATTCTTTTAAAAATGAGAGTATATGTTTGAATACTACAATATATAAGAATGCTACAACTTCTGCCAAAAACAGTCTTTTTTGATCCATTTGCAACTTTTTGCTTTTACCTCAACTAGAAGCAAGGATAGAATCCTCATTATTTGTGGATTCTGTATTTGCAAACTCACCTACTTGTTAAAGTTTATTTGTAACCCCAAATCAATACTAGCAGTGCTTTCACAGTCATTCACAAACATGTGCAGAATGGAGAAAACTTTGAGTGGTCTGACAAGAACATTCCCAGCTGAGGTCAAAGCAGGTGACACTGTGCCTTCTTATCGCAGCTCTCCTACTATAAACAAGGATCCTTTTCTCAGTGACATATTTATATTTGCATTTTTCTCTTTTGTGATTTTTTGTTGGTGTTTAAAATAACCCCCAAGCACAGCTTGAAGTACTTTCCAGTGTTTCTAGAATAACAAGGCTGCCACATTCCTTACAAAGAAAATATGTTGTTAAATAAACTTCATTCAGGTACATGTTATAATGTGGTTTTGAGCTTAATGTTAATGAATCAACAATATACATCCAATAATGTGTCTTTAAATAGAAACAAACATCCAACACAGAGTTATGTATTGATTGATTCATGAAAATGTGACCCTGTGTTTCCCCTAGGAGCAAATGGTTCAGTATTTGCTAATTTATTTTTCACAACAATTTTATAAAACATAACTACCACAAATAACTAGAGGTGCCCGTGGTGGAAAGGAAGAATGTGTTTGAAAATGGTTATGTTATTTGATATTTTCTGAGGAAAAGTGCAAATAAATATTTGGAATAGTAGGTCACAGGATCATAATGAGAAAGATTTTGATTGCCATACATAATGTTAGAGTTTTTTTTTTTTCTTTTGGCACCTGGAAAAGCAATTTAATGTTTTTGTTTGGGAAATTATCTAGAACCGACCACACTCCCCCACACCACCCCACAACGAAGGAACAAAACCACGTGAGAAGCGTGCTCCCAGGTCTTCATGCAAGAAAAAGACGTCCCAGGGATGGGAGAAATGAGAACTGCCAAGTTCAATCAAAGTTCATTTGGAAGGGAGCAGAGTTCAAAGGCTGAGAAGTGCTGAATCTTTCAAGAAGCTGGATAGTCTAAATGAGAATCTAAATGGATGGTAGACAGAAATCCTACCAGTTGTGGAGGTGAAGAAAATGAAATAATCCAAATGGAATATAGACCTAAAGTTTCAAAAGTGAGGAATCTTCGTTATATGAAGAACTACAAATACCTTCTGGGATTGGGGAGCTCCTTAAAAAGGAAAAGCTGGGCCGCATGGTATAAATATCAATATATAGCATAATGTAGCGTAAGACTTCTGGATCTTTCTCTATGATGCCATAATATTTAGTTATTTAGCTCTCCATCAGGTGGAAACTTTTTTTTTTTTTTTTAATTTTTTTAAGACGGAGTCTCGCTCTGTCGCCAGGCCGGAGTGCAGCGGCGCCATCTGGGCTCACTGTAAGCTCCGCCTCCCGGGTTCAAGCGATTCCGCTGCCTCAGCCGCGCGAGTAGCTGGGACTACAGGCGGGAAACATTTCTCAAGGGCAAAACCACTAATCTAACTGTTATTCACACCCTACAACTCGTTAACCCACAGTTCGGTACTAGGAATCAAAGAGGTATGTGTTGAATAAATCAATGAGCTGCTTCTCTACTAATCCTTCAGCTAAATCCCACCCACTCATTATCTTCCTCCCGCCCCCACCACCACAACCATTCTCAGCCTTTGTGAGAAATTGACACAAACATGGTGGTAAATTTGTACTTGCAGATGCTATGGGAAAATAATTAAATCTTGTTACTGTATGTGATCACTGCAGTCTCCTCACGAAGAGAAAAATAAGGCAATTGCTTTGTTTCATGCCCATACTCAAGCCAAGTTCTGTACACTGGACATTAACAAGAAAAGCCTCACTTTGAGGAGAATGCTATTTATATAATTATCACAAAATTGGAGCTTTGAGTTGGTAAAAACTGTCTGTTCACGTTGTGCAGACTTTCTGACAAACCATACATGTGCTGAAATCAAATAATAATAGCCTAATCACCTTTCTCACAAAATAAAAACAGCCTGTCACAAAGAATCATGAGGTATATGGCTATACTACAAATAATGAAGATATTAGTGATAATAATGCGTTTTCACAAGGCAACCAGTTGTTCAATTACTAAAGGCTTCACACGCAAAACTAAATTACATATTTTGTGAAAGTTCTTTAATGTCATCAACTTCTTTTTAAGAGCTTGGTCTCTAAATTTTTAATAAAAATATAACAATGGTTAAATTTTATGTGGCATTATTTAAAACTCACAATGAAAAATTATATGTTAAGGTAAACAACATTTAGAAATAGTTCTAAAAATATGTGTTACTCCGAACACAACTTGAGCTTTGTCAGAAAGATCAGAAAATTTTAAAAGTTATTTATTCTTTTCACATTTTCAGGTGTCATCCAGTCTCAATTTTAGAATTGCAATCTAAATATACTAGAGAAAAAGGAAACAAAAGAAAATGCTTCCATTAAATTTGGCATACCTATTAAAATGGAAAAAAAAAAAACAAACTTTCAATGTGAACACTGTTTCTCTCGAGTTGTATGGTGATAAGCATACAACACAGGTGATCCTGTGTTAATTTATAGTTGCACAAGAAGTTCCTATAAGAGATAGTCCATTGTTTCATGGAGCTAAGGGACCAATGGCTCCTTGAGGCATCTAAACACAAAATTGAAACATTCTGAAGTGCCCTATAACTGGTCCACTGAGGAGGCTGAAAAGAACAATGAAGTGTGTCTTGAAGGATAAACAGGAGCTCCTCTGGTGAAATAGAGAACATTCCCGGCAAGAGAAAGTTCAAGCACAAAAGGGAAGGGTGAAGAATACCACCTCTGCTTAGCAATATGCTTGGAGCTAGACAGAGAACAGACGTTAGATGCAAATCTTAAAAGAAAGCACAGCCTCAAAATATGAAGGGTCTAGTTTGTCATGCTGAATTTTAATTTTTTTTCTGTAATCTATGAGAAGTCATCAGAAATTCCTTATGGTGGGCATCTCATTATCAGGCCTGTCTTCTGGGGAAGGTAAAATGTAATATCATTAACCTGAGTGTATCATACTGGTGGATTTGGATCAAAGGGAAGGCTAGACTCTACATTTTTAGGACTGCCCTTTGTTTACTGCCAGGTTCCTATGGTGTGAATATTATTTGCTGACTGTTACCAGGGGGCTCTATAAAAGAGGGCAGACACTGAACAACCCATCTGAATCTTTCCCTGTTACCACTGCGAATAAGGTTTTATCCTATTACCCTCTCCTTGTAATAAACAGATCTGATTTCTAACTGATCACTGATCTAAAATATTTTCAATACTATGCAAACTCCAGTTTTGGCACTTTGTTACCTCAATTCTCCTATCATCGAATATTATTCTCTTCTGTTCTAGAAATTATTTTATTATAACTTATCATGAGATTTTAATGAACTTTATAGAAATATTTGAATTATAAAGAGAAATATAATAAGAAAATCACTCTTAATTAAGAGAAATACCAACCAAATAACATGGGAGCTACAGTGTGAGGGATTCTTGGCCAGAAGCCATTTCAAACCAGCTGAAATCACACGCTGGTGGCCACCTACACAGGAAGGGCAATGCTGCTTATCCTACAGATGTCCTTGGAATTTGACAGCTTTAGTCCTGAAGGATGCTCCAATGTCAATCTTTCAGTATATCTTGAGTTGTAAAGTCCTGTTTACAAAGATTTAAGATCTGATAAATTTCAGTTCCTTGGATAAATAGAATCACTGTGAAGATCTTTGGCATTGGAAACAATCAGGATTATTTACACACATATGCATTCTCGTTCTGTAGAAGAGCTTCAGAGGCAAGATGGAAAGCTTTTCATAAAAAATAAAGTTAACTCCTTCAAAACCATTTGAAGTTACTAAAATTTTGCTTCAGGTCACATGTCTGATTTAGTTGAAAAGAAGCATGCCAACATTTACGGCACCACTGATTATTTTGAATCTGTTGCTCCCAATTGAAAAATTATTTGTGGTCAAGCCCATGTCTTGGCCATGAATACTTTTGTTGATTATTTTTTATTACATGCACTTCACAGTAAGACCTGTTAATGTTACAAGCAATTTTTAACAATTGCATCCTGTGATATTTTTATAATGTGTGTATTTATGCCTACTGCTCTGTGAACTGTTAAGCATTAAGCGTTTTTAAGGACTATAACTTGTGGCTTTTTACTTACGGGTATTCATGCATATCACAGAGTTGTTAATGTTATAAGCATTTATAAGGACTTTAGGGCTATTTTTATAATTACTCAGAATCTAAATGTGTCTTGTCAGCTTCAAATACCTTTGTTTACACAAGTCCTGTGGCAGTCCTATATGTCTTTCTCAGGGAAGAATAGATTTTTTTTTTTTTCTGGGAGTGTGTATCTGAATGACAATGTTTTCAATAAGTGAATTAAACATTCAAAGAAAATAAGTTCTTTAATTCTATGTAACTTAAACTTACAAACATTAGATAGCTATTTTACACAAGATAGATTAGATATGTTCTTGCTCACAAGGAACTCAAAGTTTAAGAAATGGACATATACAAAATTAATTTGTAACCATGGAAAAAATGTTATGGTAGGGATATATAGTATAATGGGAAAGTAGAAAAGAGAGTAATTCCAAAATAGTTCCTGATCTCTAAACACACTGTTTGCATTTTCCTGTAATTTCCTTAATGTTTATTTGTGCCTGAAATATTCCACCCTCTCTTAGTTCACTTATCAAACTTATTCACCCTTCAATATTTTTCTTTCACAATCCTTAAGAGACAAATTAGTCATTTTTTGTGTTCATTTTGAAAGTTATGCTGCAACAACAAACTCTTCAAGTCAAATGAACCCTGCAGGAGGCACTGAAATAGTTTGAATGTTTATCTCCTCCAAATCTCATATCAAAATGTGATCCCCAGTGTTGGAGGTGGTGTTTGCATTATGGGTACAGATCTCTTATGAATGGTTTCATGCCATTCTCACAGGATTGCATGAGTTCTCAGAGTTTTCAAAAGATCTGGCTATTAAAAAGAGCCCAGCACCTCTCCCCTTTCTCTTTTCCTTCCTCTCCCACCGTGTGATGCCTACTCCCCTTTGCCTTTACCATGAGTTGAAGCTCCTTGAGACTCTTACCAGAAGTTGATGCTTGTGTCATGCTTCTTGTACAGCCTACAGAACCATGAGTCAAATAAACCTCTTTTCTTCATAAATTACCCAGCCTCAGGTATTCCTTTATAGCATAGCAAAATGGACTGAGACATACACACACAAGAACTTTTGCTCCAGGGACTTGGGAACCAGGTAGATGGTGGCCTCACCATGATGCAGATACACTACCTGGACAGTGTAGCCTTTTTGGTCAACATGTAGCCTATGATTTGGGGCTGAATTTTTTATAGTTTGTCTTTGGAAGAGTATTCTTTACTTTTACTCACAGCAGTTAACATAGTTCACTAGATAGTAGCAGGAAATGGTATTATCCAGGAACATTTAAATTTGTGGAGTTTCTGGAAAGTAGATAAACAGCAGAAAGTTGGTTCTTACCTGGTAGAATCCAGCACTAGCTGAAAGTTCAGGTCACGCTAAGAGATGATACCAGTCTTGAAGGTATTGTGCTACAGAACTGTTATCAAAAATACTAATACTTGGGGAACCGAATTTAAGATATAATTTAGATTATTGGGACATGACTGACTGACTTCAGGAACTAGATTGTAAGTTAAATGACATTAAAAACAAAAATATTGAATGCCGAAGTATTTTAATCAATAACATCAGGTTCCTAAAGATATAACCTAATGTCAAAACAGATGTTAGGCATGGAAATGGAGGTTAAACCTATGACTTGGTGAGAAAACTTGCCTCCGCTATGGAGTCAGGAAAAATATAAGACCTAGAAATTTAACAAGCCGTTGTAGCTTGCATCTCAATTTGCTTGCAGGAAGACACAACAGAAGTATATAATTCTAAAAAAGATATATATGTCAGCATATTAAATGGATGTGAAAATGGATAAAGCTAACTTCAAATTGCACTTTTCTTCTGATGGGTATAGTCTTATATTTGTAGACAACCTTATCTGAGATAGCTATATAAGTAATAGTGAAAGTAAAATTATATACATAGTGTTAATATACTTTGCAGTTCAACTAGTTCCGAGAACACTTCAAATGTGTAGTTCTAGAGGCAAGATAGGGGTCAAATGGTATCTGACTGCCAAGGTCTTTCTGGATGGGAAAAATAGCAAGGATCTCCACAGGGTATTGACAAGGCATTGTGTGGATGCTTCATACGTATAACTGATTGATAGAGGCCTTAGATTTCAATTATTCCAATAACCAGTTATTACCAAACTGTAAGTGTCCATAATTTTTCCTCCACCGGTCCTGCCAGAAAATGCACATTAACTATAATCCTAATGTCATTTCTCCTCAATTTAGTATTGTGTACAGATTATAGGTTAACAATTCAGACTTGACTGTTATGGTCCAAATATTTTTCTGTGGCAACAGGGAGTACATTCAACTTTTTTTGTGATTTTTGCCAATTACTAATTGCTTTCCTTTTCTTTACCTTGACCTAACTAGAGGCATAGCAATTTTTTCACAATGTATTCAACTGTGGTGTCTTCTCTTTGTGTAAACTATGTTCAATTCAAAAGATAATTACTTGAAGTCCACTAATTTACAAAATGACCCCAGTATTCATCCTTCATCTGCAATTCCTACTGCAGCAGCTCAGACTCTCATCAGTCACTAGATACTGAGGCAGATAATGTGGCCGATTCTTCTGCCTGCAAATTCATGATATGTATGACTCCACGCTGACAATGAAGGCCTTGACACAGTGACAGACTTTTTCCACATCACTAAGGATTTTTCACGCAGTGTACTACGGTGGTTCCTATTCCTTGCAGGAAATGTCCTGCCATTTCAATTAGTGGGACAGGTGACACCTTGCTGACATTTCAGCAAACACCTAGGACAGTTGGAAATAGAATTAATCATGGTCTCTTAACTAAAACCAAGAATCTCATCTTGCCTCTAATTCACGAACCTAAATGAGCATCTTGAAACATAAGCTTTCAAAAGACAGCATTCCCTAAAGCATTTCTTACTTACATGCTTAGATTAACTGCAAAACGTATTTTTGTTTTTGAAAAAGGTTTACTATATGGTCATTTTATCTGTTTAATGGATACTTGAAATCAAATGTTGATATATGAATATAACCATTTATGTATATGTAAATACATTATATATGTGTGTTATATATATATACACACACACACAGTGTGTTTGTGTGTGTGTAAGTTGCCTTAGCCCTGGTCACTAGGATCCCTCACACAGAGTAGCTTTTTAACTGATTTCTATTCAACCCGTCTTGCCCAGTCCAGTCCTCACTCCTCCTCTCCACTCCATCCTCTTCATGACAGGCAGAGCTTTCTTTAAAAGTACAGATTATGTCAAGTTCCTGCTTAAAGACCTTTGATGGTTGCCTTTAGGACAAATCCTTAACTTGTTCAATCCTCTGGATCCTCTCCAGCCTCGTATCATGTGACTTCCTCTCTCACTCTTGCTCCACCTCGTTAGTTATTTTTAGGCAGCCCTCCTTATTCTCCCTTTTCTCAGGTACCATCCACATGCTATTTCCTATTCTAAATGTTCTCATCCCATTTCCATCCTCACTCCATGGATCTTTTACCCAGACAACTTCCTCTCAGGCTCAAGTTATTTTCTTTAGGGCGTTCATCCCTGACACTGTAATGCCTAAGGTTCTTGCCTAGACACGCCAAAGAATTGGTGTGGTGACTGACTGCGGTGAGGGACAGAGACACGGACAGAGAGAGAGAAAAAGCTGTAGGCTTTATTGAGTAGAGTGAAAGTAAGGGAGGAGACCACCCCTCATATTGTCTTATGCCCAATTTCTGCCTCCAAAGAAAGAAGAAGTAAAAACTAAAAGGCAGAAATGAAATCCACAGGCAGACAGCCCAACACCACACCCTGGACCTGGTAGTTAAAGATCGAACCCTGACCCAATCGGTTATGTTATCTATAGATTACAGACATTGTATAAAAAAGCACTGTGAAAATCCCTGTCCTGTTTTGTTCCGATCTAATTACCGGTGCATGCAGCCCCCAGTCACGTACCCCCTGCTTGCTCAATCGATCACAACCCTCTCACATGCACCCCCTTAGAGTTGTGAGCCCTTAAAAGGGACAGGAATTGCTCACTCGGGGAGCTCAGCTCTTGAGACAGAGTCTTGCTGACGCTCCTGGCCGAATAAACTCCTTCCTTCTTTAACTCAGTGTCTGAGGGGTTTTGTCTGCGGCTCTTCCTGCTACATGTCTTGGTTCCCTGACCGGGAAGCGAGGTGACCTGCGAATGGTCGAGGCAGCCCCTTAGGCAGCTTAGGCCTGCCCTGTGGAGCATCCCTGCAGGGGACTCCAGCCAGTTTGAGCAACGGTGGATCCTGAGAGCGCTCCCGGGTAGACAATTGCCCCAGTGGAACATCTCCCCAGATCAGCGCCTGGCAGGCCCCCGTGGAGGATCAGCACAGTGGCTGAACACCGGGAAGGAACTGGCACTTGGAATCCGGACATCTGAAACTTGGTAATAGTATTTGGAACTTGCCCACTCCATTTGAGTGGAAGCATGGCCTGATCACCCACGGTGTGCCTGTACCAGCACTTTGGTTTTGGTTTTGACTTGGTTTAAATTGCCCTGACAGGACTGGTCTTGGGAACTTGCCTACTCCCTTTGAGAGGAAGCATGGCCTGATCACCCACAGTGTACCTGTACCGGCACTTTGGTTTTTGTTTTTTACTTGACTTGGATTGCTTGATACATTGATTTTGGTTTTGACCTGGCTTGGATTTCTGGATACTCTGATTTTGGTTTTGATTCTGGTTTGGTGTAAACTGTAAAAGTGTGTGTGTGCCCTTTTTGCCCATTCTTTGTTTTGTGGTGTGCGTGTGGTGTGAGCATGGTGTTTTGTCTCGAGGAAACATGGGTCAGGCACAAAGTAAGCCCACCCCACTAGGAACTATGTTGAAAATTTTCGTAAAGGGATTTAAGGGAAACTGTAGAGTCACCATGACACCAGGAAAACTGAGAACTTTGTGTGAGATAGACTGGCCAGCAGTAGAGGTGGGGTGGCCACCAGAAGGAAGACTGGACAAGTCCCTTGTCTCGAAAGTATGGCACAGCGTAACCTGTAAGCCAGGGTACCCAGATCAGTTCCCATATATAGATTCTTGGTTACAGCTAGTTTTGGACCCCCAGCAGTGGTTAAGAGGACAGGCAGCAGCAGTACTAGTAGCAAGGGGACAGTTAGTTAAGGAAGGTCCTCGCTCCACCCGCCGAGGGAAGTAGTCACCAAAAGTCCTGTCCGACCCAACACCAGAAGAATCATGGCAGGAATTGGTACCAGCAGTACCCCCTCCTTATCGGGAGGAAGGGCTCCCCACCCCTGAACCCACAACACCTCTACCTCCACCAGATAACCACACCCCCTAGACCACCCAGAGTAGACAAAAGAAGAAGTGAAGCTGCGGGAGAAACTCCTCCCTTGGCAGCTCGCTTATGGCCCAAGACTGGAATCCAAATGCCCCTGAGAGAAGGACGGACACAAGGTGGAAAGGTGTGCCTTTATGTATCAACCTTTCACCTCTGCTGACCTCCTCAATTGGAAAAATAATACTCTGCCTTACACTGAAAAACTCAAGCTTTAATTGACTTGCTCCAAACTATCATACAGACTCTTAATCCTACTTGGGTTGATTGCCACCAGCTGCTCATGTACTTCTTTAATACAGATGAAAGGCGAAGGGTGCTCCAGGCAGCAACTAAGTGGCTAGAGGAGCATGTCCCAGTCAATTACCAAAACCCCCAAGAATATATAAGAATTCAGCTGCCAGAAACAGACCCCCAGTGGGACCCAAATGAGGCACCAGACATGGAGAGGCTAAGACGGTACCATGAGGCATTAATAGAAGGTCTAAAGAAAGGGACTCAAAAGGCTATGAATGTAAATAAAGTCTCTGAGGTCATCCAAGGAAAAGAGGAGAGTTCAGTGCAATTCTATTAAAGACTGTGTAAGACTTACCGTATGTACACTCCTTTTGATCCAGATAGCCCTGAAAATCAGCGCATGACTAACATAGCCTTAGTTAGTCAAAGCGTGGAAGATGTCAGGAGAAAATTGCAGAAACAGGCTGGGTTTGCAGGTATGAATACCTCACAGTTACTGGAAATAGCCAATCAAGCGTTTGTGAATAGAGATGCAACAAGCCACAGAGAAAGCCGTAAGGAAGGCGAACACCAGGCTAGGCAAAACGACGACTTACTGGCTGCAGCCATTAGGGGAATTCCCCCAAAAGGAGAGGGAAAGGGGGGTTCCGGGAAGACTACCCAGTCTAAATTGCCCACGCTTGCAACATAACCAATCTGCGTATTGTAAGGAAATAGGACATTGGAAAGATAAGTGTCCCCAACTGAAGGAAAAACAAGGTGATTCAGAACAAAAGACCTCAGATAAAGATGAGGGAGCATTGTTCAATCTGGCTGAAGGGGTATTGGACTGAAGGGGACAGGGCTCAAGTGCCCCCAAGGAGCCCATGGTCAGGATTACAACTAGGGGCAAGGACATTAAGTTTTTGGTCGTTACTGGTGCTGAACATTCAGTAGTGGCCACCCCAGTTGCCCCCTTATCCAAGAAAACCATTGATATAATCGGAGCAACGGGAGTTTCCACTAAGTAGGCTTTCTATCTATCACGGACCTGCTCGGTCAGGGGACATGAGATAGTTCACCAGTTCTTGTACATGCCTGTCCCTTGCCCTTGCTGGGAAGAGACTTGCTTAGCAAGCTGACAGCCACCATCTCCTTTACTAAACAGGGCTCTTTACAGCTAAAGTTACCAGGAACAGGAGTTATCATGGCCCTTACAGTCCCCTGGAAAGAAGAATGGAGACTTTTTCTAACCAAGCCAGGCCGAGAGATAAAACCAGCTCTAGCTAAGCAATGGGCCTGAGTATGGGCAGAGGATAATCCTCCGGGACTGCTGGTCAACCAAGCCCCCATACTCATAGAAGTTAAGACTGAGGCCTAACCAACTAGACAAAAGCAGTATTCGGTTCCCAGAGAAGCTCTCGAAGGAATCCAGGTTCATCTCAGGTGCTTGAAAGCCTATGGAATTATAGTTCCTTGCCAGTCTCCGTGGAACACCCCCCTCCTGCCTGTCCCTAAGCCAGGGACCAAGGACTACCGACCAGTACAGGACTTGCATTTGGTCAACCGAGCTACAGTGACTCTGCACCCAACAGTTCCTAAGCCTTACACATTGTTAGGGCTGCTGCTGGCTGAGGACAGCTGGTTTACCCGTCTGGACTTAAAAGATGCTTCTTTAGCATCAGACTAGCTCCTGAGAGCCAGAAGCTATTTGCCTTTCAGTGGGAAGATCCAGAGTCAGGTGTCACTACTCAGTACACTTGGACTTCCCCAAGGGTTCAAGAACTCCCCTACTTTGGGGAGGCCCTGGCTCGAGACCTGCAAAAATTTCCTGCTAAAAACCTAGGCTGTGTCTTGCTCCTGTCCGTGTACGACCTTCTGCTGGGACACTCCACGGCAATCGGGTGCATGAAAGGGACGGATGCCCTGCTTCAGCACCTGGAGGACTGTGGGTATAAGGTGTCCAAGGAGAAAGCTCAGATCCGCAGACAGCAGGTACACTACCCGGAATTCACTATTCGGAAAGGGGAGCGCAGCCTGGGTTCAGAAAGAAAGCAGGTCATCTGCAGCCTACCAGAACCTAAAACCAGAAGGCAAGTAAGGGAATTCCTAGGAGCTGTGGGGTTTTGCAGATTATGGATTCCAAACTTTGTAGTACTAGCCAAACCTTTGTACGGGGTTACAAAGGTGGGGCGACAGGGAACATTTTGAATGGGGGCCTCTACAACAGCAAGCCTTTAGTAAGTTAAAGGAAAAACTTATGTTGGCCCCAGCCCTAGGACTACCAGATTTGACAAAGCCCTTTACACTCTATGTGTCAGAAAGAGAAAAAAATGGCAGTTGGAGTTTTAACCCAGACTGTGGGGCCCTGGCTGAGGCCAGTGGCCTCTCTCTCAAAACAACTAGATAGGGTTTCCAAAGGCTGGCCGCCATGTCTAAGGGCCCTGGCAGCAACAGCCCTGTTAGCACAAGAAGCAGATAAACTAACCCTTGGGCAAAACCTTAATACGAAGGCCCCCCATGCTGTGGTAACTTTGATGAATACCAAAGGACATCATTGGCTAACAAATGCTAGATTAACCAAGTACCAAAGCTTTCTATGTGAAAATCCCTGCGTAACTATTGAAGTCTGTAACACCCTAAATCCCGCCACCCTGCTCCCAGTATCAGAGAGGCCGGTCAAGCATAACTGTGTAGAGGTGTTTTACTCAGTTTATTCTAGCAGACCTGACCTTCGGGACCAGCCATGGGCATCAGTAGACTGGGAGTTATACGTGGATTGGAGCAGCTTCGCTAATCCACAAGGAGAAAGATGTGCAGGATATGCGGTGGTAATTTTGGATGCTGTCATTGAAGCCAAACCATTACCACAGGGCACTTCAGCCCAGAAGGCTGAGCTCATTGCTTTAACTCGGGCTCTAGAACTCAGTGAAGTTAAGACTATAAACATCTACAGTGACTCTCAATATGCCTTTCTAACCCTCCAAATGCATGGAGCATTATAAAAGGAAAAGGGCCTGTTAAACTCTGGGGGAAAGGACATAAAATATCAACAAGAAATTCTACAATTGTTAGAGGCAGTGTGGAAACCTCAGAAGGTGGCAGTCATGCACTGCAGGGGACACCAATGAGCTTCCACCTCAGGGGCCTCAGGAAACTCCCGAGTTGATTCAGAAGCTTGAAAAGCAGCATCTACCCCTTACCTGGCATCAGTAGCAGCCCCCTTACTCCCTCAAACACCTGACCTGGTACCTACCTATTCTAAGGAAGAAAACCACTTCTTCCATGCAGAAGGGGGGCAAGTGATAAAAGGAGGATGGATCAGATGGCCAGATGGGAGGGTAGCTGTGCCGCAGTTGCTGGGAGCCACAATCGTATTGGTCATGCACGAAACCACTCATCTAGGGCAAGAGTCACTTGAAAAATTGTTAGGCCGGTACTTCTGTGTCTCACACTTGTCAGTCCTTGCCAAAGCAGTAGCACAACGGTGCATTACTTGCCGACAGCACAATGCGAGGCAAGGCCCCACTGTTCCACCCGGCATACAAGCTTATGGAGCAGCTCCTTTTGAGGATCTTCAGGTGGATGTCACAGAAATGCTGAAATGTGGAGGTAACCAGTACTTGCTGGTTCTTGTGTGTACTTACTCTGGGTGGGTGGAGGCTTATCTAGTATGAACTGAAAAGGCCTACGAGGTAAACCGTGTGCTTCTCCGAGATGTTATTCCTAGGTTTGGACTGCCCTTACGAATCAGCTCAGATAACAGACTGGCGTTTGTGGCTGACTTGGTACAGAAGACAGCAAAGGCATTAGGAATCACTTGGAAGCTACATGCCGCCTACCGACCTCAGAGTTCCGGAAAGGTGGAGCGATTGAATCAGACTGTCAAAAATAGTTTAGGGAAAGTATGTCAGGAAACAGGATTAAAGTGGATACAGGCCCTTCCTCTGGTATTGTTTAAAATTAGATGCACTCCTTCTAAGAAAACAGGATACTCCCCTCATGAAATACTGTATCATAGGCATCCTCCTGTACTACAAGGAGCTTCCAGGCACTCCCTGAGAGTTAGGTGAAATTGAATTACAGCGACAACTACAGGCTTTAGGAAAAATTACACAAACATTCTCAACTTGGGTAAATGAGAGGTGTCCCATCGGCTTATTCTCCCCAATTCACCCTTTCTCTACAGGTGATCACGTGTGGATCAAGGACTGGAACGTAGCCCCTTTGCGGCCACGGTGGAAAGGACTTCAGACCATCATCCTGACCACTCCGACGGCTGTAAAGGTAGAAGGAATCCCAGCCTGGGTCCACCACAGCTGTGTGAAACCTGCAGCTGATGAAAACTGGGAGGCAACACCAAGCCTGGACAACCCCTGCAAAGTGACTCTGAGGAGGACGACAAGCCCTGCTGCAGGCACACCCGGAAGCTGACTGGTCTACGCATGGCCGAAGCACGAGGAGAATCACCGTGGGACTCATTTTCCTTATAATTTGGACTTGTATAATAAAAACTTCCACTGATTTTCCCAGCATAGAGGACTGCTCCCAGTGTATACATCAGATGACCGAGGTAGGGCAACAAGTTAAAACAACCTTTCTGTTCTATAGTTACTCTGACTGCCTAGGAACTTTAAAAGGAATGTGTTTATATAATGACACGCAGTACAAGGTATGTAGCCCAGGAAACGACCAACCAGATGTGTGTTAAGACCCCTCTGAGCCTCCAGGTCCACAGTTTTGGAAATAAGATTAAGGACTGAAGACTGGTTGGGACTCATAAATGATATAAGTAAAGTATTAGCCAGAACAGAAGAAAAAGGGTGCCCAAACGCATAATATTGAAATGTGATGCCTGTGCCATCATTAATAGCAATAAGTTAGGAAGGGGATGTGGCTCTTTTAGTTGGGAAAAAGGCATATGACCGAAAATAAGTACATTTGTCATGAATTAGGACTGTGTGGAAATGAATGTGGACAATGGTCTTGTGTCGTTTGGGTCACTTGGATAAAAAATGAAAAGGATCCAGTCCACCTTCAGAAAGGAAAAAATGGCCCTTCCTGCACTAAGGGACAATGTAACCCCTCAGAGCTAGTAATAACCAATCCCCTTGATCCTCGCTGGAAAAAAGGGGGGTGTGCGACTTTAGGAATTGACGGGGCCGGACTGGATCCTCGAGTAAATATCTTGGTTCAAGAAGAAGTTTACAAACGCTCTCCTGAGCCGGTGTTTCAAACTTTCTATGATGAACTAAATGTGCAAGTACCAGAAATTCCAGGAAAAACAAGAAATTTGTTTTTGCAATTAGCTGAGCATGTAGCCCAGTCTCTCAATGTCACTTCATGTTATGTATGTGGAGGAACTGTAATGGGAGATCAATGACCATGAGAAGCCTGAGAATTAGTACCTACAGACCCAGTGCCTGATGAATTCCTGGCTCAAAAGAATCACCCTGGTAATTTCTGGGTCCCAAAAGCCTCAATTATTAGACAATATTGCATAGCTAGAGAAGGAAAAGAATTCACTCACCCCATAGGATGACTTAGTTGTCTGGGACAGAAACTATATAATGGTATCACAAAAACAGTCACTTGGTGGAGTTCAAATCACACAGAGAGGAATCCATTTAGTAAATTCGCAAAGTTGCAAACCTTGTGGACCCACCCGGAGTCCCACCGGGACTGGACAGCCCCCACTGGATTATATTGGATATGTGGGCATAGAGCTTATGCCACATTACCTGACCAGTGGGCAGGTAGTTGTGTTATTGGCACCGTTAAACCATCTTTCTTCCTACGGCCCATAAAAACAGGCGAACTCCTGGGCTTTCCCATCTATGCTTCCAGCAAAAAAAGAAGCATAGTTATAGGAAATTGGAAAGATGATGAATGGCCCCCTGAGAGAATCATACAATACTATGGACCTGCTACTTGGGCACAAGATGGTTCGTGGGGATACCGGACCCCCATTTACATGATCAACTGAATCGTATGGTTACAAGTTGTCTTAGAAATAATCACTAATAAAACCGGCAGAGCCTTGACTATTCTGGCCCAGCAAGAAACTCAGATGAGAAATGCTATCTATCAAAATAGATTGGCTCTCAACTACTTGCTAGCAGCTGAAGGAGGGGTCTGTGGGAAATTTAACCTTACTAATTGCTGTCTACGCATAGATGATCAAGGGCAAGTAGTTGAAGACATAGTTAGAGATATGACAAAACTGGCAGACATCCCCATGCAAGTGTGGCATGGATTTGATCATGGGGCCATGTTTGGAAAATGGTTCCCAGTGTTAGGAGGATTTAAATCCCTTATAATAGGAGTTATAATAATAGGAACCTGCTTACTGCTCCCTTGTTTGCTACCTGTACTTCTTCAAATGATAAAAAGCTTCATTGCTACCTTACTTCACCAAAATGCTTCAGCACAAGTATACTATATGAATCACTATCGATCTGTCTTGCAAGAAGACATGGGTAGTGAGAATGAAAGTGAGAACTCCCACTACTGAGTGAGATTCTCACAGTGGGGGGAATAAGGGAGGAGACCACCCCTCATATTGTCTTATGCCCAATTTCTGCCTCCAAAGAAACAGGTAAAAACTGAAAGGCAGAAATGAAATCCACAAGCAGACGGCCCAGCACCACACCCTGGGCCTGGTAGTTAAAGATCGAACCCTGACCTAATCAGTTATGTTATCTATAGATTATGGACATTGTATAGAAAAGCACTGTGAAAATCCCTGTCCTGTTTTGTTCCGATCTAATTACTGGTGCATGCAGCCCCCAGTCACGTACCCCCTGCTTGCTCAATCGATCACGACCCTCTCACATGCACCCTCTTAGAGTTGTGAGCCCTTAAAAGGGACAGGAATTGCTCACTCGAGGAGCTCGGCTCTTGAGACAGGAGTCTTGCCAATGCTCCTGGCGGAATAAACTCCTTCCTTCTTTAACTGGGTGTCTAAGGGGTTTTGTCTGTGGCTCTTCCTGATACAAAAGTACAAAGCTTCCACAGCATGGAAGGGGTCCCAAACAGGTAGCCACTGCTAGTTTGGGTATTCCCCTGTTAAACTTTCTAAGGCGGGAGATACATGAGGTGGGAAGCTTGTCACAGGAGCAAGAAACAAAGGCAGTAGATTATTTTGTGACATGTCTTAGATTGGAGGAAGACAGGAATTGCAACTTAGGTTTTATCTACTTTATGACCTTGCGGCAGCATGGCAAAGAAGACAGGATCTTACAGGACTTTACAAAGTATGTTCACAAGCAATTGGAATTGGGAGTATAGATAAGGTTTGCTGGTCACAGAAAAACGGGCAGTTACCATTCCTTTTACTTTAGTTTCAGGGGAAAGGGAAGGGAGAGAGGGAGAGAGGGCACAGGGAAACGGACAGCAAAATTTTCGCTGTTTATAGTTTTCTTGGGGAAGAAAACACATGCACAAATCCTGGTGTTAGGAATATTTTAAGCATCTATCTTCAATATTATTCATCCAGGACCGAAGGAAGTCCTGATGCAGGAAATGAGTGAGTTTCACGGCTTTCTGAGCCCCTACTTGACCCAGGAAACCCAGCTGGCACCTCCTCTCAACACCATAGGCTAAGTTAGATCTCTCCCATGTTAGTCCATTTTATATCACTATAAAGGAATACCTGAGGGTGGGTAATTCATAAAGAAAAGGTGCTTATGTATCTCACAGTTCTGCAGGCCATAGAAGAAGCATGGCACCAGTAGCTGCTCTGGTCAGAACTTCAGGAAGCTTTTAATCTTGGTGGAAGGGGAGCAAATATCACACCGTGAGAGAGGAAAGGAGAAAGAGAAGAGAGGAGGTACCAGGATCTTTTTAACAGATCTCGTGGGAACTAATAGAGCAAAACTCATTACCCCAAGGACAGCACCAAGCCATTCATGAGGGATCTGCTCCTGTGATCTGAACGCCTCCCACCAGGCCCCACCTACAACACTGGGGATCCATTTTTGACCTAAGATTTGTAGGAGACAAATATCCAGATATCACCTCCACGATAGCACTTCGTATTTCTCCAGCAAAACCTTTGTCACACAGTATGGTAATTTCCTCAACAAAGGAGCCACATACATGGTAGGTCTCTACTATTTAGCATGATGTCTATATTTATAGTTGTAGAACCGATTTTAAAAAGGCAATTATGGAAAAATATTTAGGAGGACAAACAAGCACAATTTAAATGATTAGATATTAAAGAAAGAAAATCCTTTGGCTTGTATAGATTTATACCAGACAAAAGGATTTTGAATTTCTATTAATTTGATGTTTAATGAGGAATTTATAACACTAGTATGCATATATTTATAGAACTGTTGCATTATTTTTAAACGTATTTTATATATTTCTGCTCCAGATCTTTTACAATTTTGTACTATTAAAACTTTGCTCATGTTTATTGTAAAATTTTACTTTTAATAGTCAAAGACTTAGTAGAATCTCCTTCAATGTTTTCGTGAGTCGTTTCTTATGTCTACACATCATTGTTTAAGGAAACTCAGTCTGGAAAATATATTGGAGAATGGTCAGAAACATAGACTGTCAAAAGCTGTTTATCAGGATTATTGGTGAATTATGTCTTTCAGTTTTGAGTTACAAGTCTCAAGCTGCAACTAACCCAACTAAGTAATATCACTTTCTTTAATTGAAGATGATCTAACTTTTAAGTTTGAATGGTTCTTAGGATTTATGTAATGCCATTGAAGGGATGGATACTCATCCATGCTGGACCATGGTAGCGTTTGTTGAAATGTATGTTACCCTTTATGAACTTAAGTGTCTACCACTAAGATCACAGTATCATTGTCTTTCACTCCCAAACTTAACTACTTTCTAAGTACTGTGTGTTTCCAGCAGTTTGGAGCTTCTTTTAGGGTGACAAAAAAAATTTTGATGTTTTTGCTTGCCACGAAAGTAAACTGAGGCTATTAGGTCACTGCTGCTTCAAAATGGCCTTCCATCCTTCCAGGCCTGTGCTGCCCTGCCTTTCCCAGTACAGAGTGAGATCTTACCACTTTTCAAGCCTGGCCAAACAATGGGACAACAAACCACCTGTTCCCAAATCTCTGTATCTTACCCTAGGACTCCTTGACTCCTGCAAATGAGAGCCACTAAGATAAACTTGCTTTTGAATCCTATCTGATCTTCCACCCTCCTGCACCCTAACCTACTCCATCAACGGTTTCTGCTATGAACATAAGAGTATTTCCAGTTGTACATCCTTCCAGCCCGTACTCCTTCCACTAGAACTTTTTGGATTTCAAAAAATCCAAAATTTTTATCCTATCATTTTCATATTCTGCTATAGCAAACCTCCCTTGGGCTAAGAGATATTCACGTGCTGAGACCCAGATGAAAGAGGCACCAAAAAAACAAAATACTAGATAAAAAATAAAACAGTCCTGGCGCCATGGCTCCCACCTATAATCTCAGCAGTTTGGGAGGCCAAGGCGGGAGGATCACCTGAGGTCAGGAGTTTGAGACCAGCCTGGCCAACATAGTGAAACTGTGTCTCTACTAAAAATACAAAAAAAAAAAAAATAGCTAGGAGTGGTGATGGGTGCCTGTAACCCCAGCTGCTTCGGAGGCTGAGGCAGGAGAATCGCTTGAACCCAGGAGGCAGAGGTTGCAGTGAGCTGAGATTGTGCCATTGCACTCCAGCCTGGGCGACAGAGTGAGACTTCATCTCAAAAAAAAAAAAAAAGAGTTACAAAATGTTCACTATTAAAAAAATAGTCTAATACATATGGACAGGAAAAACTTATACTATAGCTCTCCTTTCCCTTGCTATTGGGGTATTCCATCTTGTAGTAGCACAGCTTCTAGTAGTCTAAACCTAGATTATTTACAGATGCAACCAGAAGTCCCATTTATTTTAGTTCACAGGACTCTGCAAACAACATACTATGCTATACACACCCTGCTCATAAGGGAGATCATTAAACACATTCCAGCTGTTTTGCCTCCAATGCATCTCCAAAACAAGAAAACCTTCCATTTAGGTTTTTGTGGGGTTTTCCATGTTTGATTAATTTCAAAGACATTTGTCAGAAAACTTGAGACTGAATATAAGACATTTTATTCAAACCACAATCTTCTTAGAAGGCCGAGTGGGGTTTCTTAGGGAGAGCACAGTTCAACTGAAAATTCCATTTGCCTTTTTATATTTTGTTTTTATTTTTTATTTCTCTAGGTTTTTGGAGAACAGGTAGTATTTGGTTACACGAGTAAGTTCTTTAGTGGTTATTTGTGGGATTTTGGTGCACCCTTTACCGGAGCACAATACACTGAACCCAGTTTGTAGTCTTTTATCCCTCACCCCTCTCCCACCTTTTCTTCTGAGTCCTCAAAGTCCACTGTATCATTCTTGCATCTTTGTGTCCACATAGCTTAGCTCCCACTTATGACAACACAGGTTTAGTTTTCCATTCCTGAGTTACTTGACTTAGAATAAGTGTCCAATTCCATCCAGATTGCTGTGAATGCCATTAATTCCTTCCTTTGCATGGCTGAGTAGTATTCATATATATATATACACACACACACACACACATATATACATATATACACACGTATATACATATATATACATACATATACATGTATATATACACACACACACACCAGTTTATTCACTTGTTGACTAATGGGCATTCGGGGTGGTTCCACATTTTTGCAATTGTGAATTGTGCTGCTATAAACTTGCATGTGCCAGTATTTTTTGTATAATGACTTCTTTTCTTCTGGATACTCAGTAGTGGGATTGCTGGATCAAATGGTAGTTCTACTTTTAGTTCTTTAAGGAATCTCCACACTTTTTTCCATAGTGGTTATATTAGTTTACATTCCCCACCAGCAGTGTAGAAGTGTTCCCTTCTAATCACATCCACACCTATATCTATTATTATTTGATTTTTTGATTATGGCCATTCTTGCAGGAGTAAGGTTACTACCTTGTAGTTTTGATTTGCATTTCCCTGATCATGACTGATGTTGAGCATTGTTTTCATATGTTTGTTGGCCGGTAGTATATCTTCTTTTGAGAATTGTCTCTTCATGTTCTTAGCCCATTTTTCAATGGAATTGTTTTTTTCTTGCTAATTTGTTTGATTTCCTTGTAGATTCTGGATAATAGTCCTTTGTAAGATGTATAGATTATAAAGATTTTCTTCCACTCTGTGGGTTGTCTGTTGACCATTCCTTTTGCTGTGCAAAAGCTCTGTAGTTTTATTACGTTCCAACTATTATCTTTGTTTTTATTGCATTTACTTTGGATTCTTGGTCATGAAATCCTTGCCTAAGCCAATGTCTAGAAGGGTTTTTCCAATGTTATCTTCTAGAATTGTTATAGTTTCAGATCTTAGATTTAAGTCCTTGATCCATCTTGAAATGATTTTTGTATAAGGTGAGAGATGAGGATCCAGTTTCATTCCCCTACATATGGCTTGCCAATTATCCCAACACCAGTTGTTGAATAGGGTATCCTTTGCTCCCTTTATGTTTTTGTTTGCTTTAAGATGAGTTGGCTGTAAGTATTGGGTTTATTTTTGGGTTCTCTATTCTCTTCCATTCGTCTATATGCCTATTTTTATACCAGTCCTATGCTGTTTTGGTGACTATGGCCTTTTAGTATAGTTTGAAATCAGGTAATGCGATGCCTCCAGATTTGTTCTCTTTTCTTAGTCATGCTTTGGCTACGTGAGCTCTTTTTTGGTTTCATATGAATTTTAGGATTGTTTTTTCTAGTTCTATGATGAACAATGGTGGTATTTTGATGGAAATTGTGTTGAATTTGTAGATTGCTTTTGGCAGTATGGTCATTTTCATAATATTGAGTCTACCCATCCATGATCATGGAGTGTTAACATTTATTTGTGTCATCTGTGTTCTTTCAGCAGTGTTTTATAGTTTTCCTTGTAGAGATCTTTTACCTCCTTTGTTGAGTATTTTCCCAAGTAAATATATATATTTGTAGCTATTGTAAAAGGGGTTGAGTTCTTGATTTGATTCTCAGCTTGGTCGCTATTGGTGTATAGAAGAGCTACTGGTTTATATACATTAATTTTGTCACCAGAAACTAAATTTATCAGTTCCAGGAGCTTTTTGGGGGAGTCTTTAGGGTTTTCTAGGTATACTGTCATATCATAAAAAAGCCCACTTTCTCATACATGGAAAAGATTTGTGTGATGCAGAGAAGTTTATCATCCATTTGCCTTTTCACTTAATGTTTTCTGAATCTGGTTCTTTTGGTCTATAATGAGATGTTGGGAAACTTCTCTGCATCACACAAATCTTTTCTATGTATAAGAAAGTGGACTTTTAAACCTTCTATGAAATGCTTTTCAACCTCAGGAGCAACTATATATAAAACCATACCATCTTCCCTCTTAACACATTGAAAGAATATAGCAAAACAATTCTCTCCTGATCCTGAGAACATATGTTTACAAGCATATGGTTAATAAACTTAGTTCAAAGAATTCCCTGATTACTTCATATTTATGTAACATTTTACTGAATATGTTTTTATGGATCTGTTTTAATTTTGTTTTAGATGCAGTTCTATTCTTTAAAAACATCTAATTTTTCTGTGAAAATAAGAACTCATGCATGCAGAGAACTGGAAAAATGAAAAAATCATATAAAGAATTGGCTATTTTTCTGCTAGAGAACACCTTTATTAATACATGCTTCTTTTTAAAAATTATTTTATTGATTACATCTATATTTTTATATTGATTTTGAAATTGTATCAGAATAATGAATACAGTTAAATTCTTTCATTAAAATGTTTATGATCTAAACGTTTGTGTCCCCCTGGTCAAATTTACATGTTCAAGTCCTAACCCACAATGTGATGAAATTAGGAGGTAGGACATTTGAGAGGTCATTAGTGCACAAGGGCTTTTTCTTTAATATTTATGGGATACATGACGATATGGGATGGGGGCAGGGAAGCACTGGGGAGAGAAAGGCGATTCCCTGGCTAGGGTTTCACCCTGGGGCCTGTGCCTATGGACCTAGGTGAGGACAGGCACTCCTGCCTTCGCACCCAAATGTTGCATTTTCCAAGACCACCCCAGCCCACCACGCCCCCACCCTGGACCTGTTAAAACCCAAGACCTTAGCAGGCAGACACACAAGTGGCTGGATAAGAGGAGCAGATCGGTGGAAGAAGATACAAGCAGCTGGACCTCCAGAGAAGCAGGAAAAGAACGCTGGACATGTAGAAGAGTGGATGGGTAGAGGAAGATACAAGAGGCTGGACCTGGAGAGGACCTGGGGAGCACACCCACAGGCACCAGCACAGAAGCCAGTCGTTGACTGGCAGAATGACATGGAGTTTGGACAGGGTGGTTGGAGGATAGCCTGGCCGCTGCGGCCTGACTCCAGGGAAAACCATTTCCCTTCTGACTCCCCCAATCGCTGAGAGCTACTTCCACTCAATAAAACCTTGCATTCATTCTCCAAGCCCACGTGTGATCCAATCTTTCTGGTACACCAAGGCAAGAATCTGAGATACAGACAGCCCTCTGTCTTTGTGACAAGGTAGAGGGTCTAATTGAGCTGGTTAATACAAGCTGCCTATAGACAGCAAACTAAAAGAACATCATGTAACACACACCCACGGGGCTTCAGGAGCTGTAAACATCCACCACTAGATGCTGCCTTAGGGTCGGAGCCCCACAACCTGCCCGTCTGTATGCTCCCCTAGAGGTTTGAGCAGCAGGGCCCTGAAGGGGCGAGCCACTCCCCCCGTCACACACCCTGCTAGGGAGACAAGGGAACCTTTTCTATTCTAATGAGATATTTTGATACAGGCATTCAAGGCCTAATAATTACATCATGGAAAATGAGGTATCCAACTCCTCAAACACTTACCCTTTGTTTTACAAACAATCCAGTTAGATTCTTTTAGTCATTTTAAAATGTATTTTGACTAGAGTCACCCCGTTGTACTATCAAATACTAGGTTGCTTTTCTTTCTTTTCTTTTTTTTTTTTTTTTTGTTTTGTTTTGTTTTGTTTTTGTTTTTTCTGAGATGGAGCCTGGCTCTGTCGCCCAGGCTGGAGTGCAGTGGTGCGATTTTGGCTCATTGCAACCTCCTCCTCCCAGGTTCAAGCAATTTTCACGCCTCAGCCTCAGCCTCCACTCCTCCTCCCAGGTTCAAGCAATTCTCATGCCTCACCTCTCGAGTAGCTGGGACTACAGGTGCACATCACCATGCCAGACTAATTTTTTGTATTTTTAGTGGAGACAGGGTTTTACCATGTTTGCCAGGATGCTCTCAAACTCCCAACCTGAAGTGATCTGCCCACCTTGGCATCTCAAAGTGCTGCAAGTGTGAGCCACCACGTCCAGCCTGTACCCATTTCTTATCTTTTATAAAGGATTAGTGTCTTTATAAAAAGAGGCATGAGAGAGACTCCTCACCTCCTCCACCATGTGAAGACACAGCCAGAAAATGCCATTGTGAAGCAGAAAGCCAGCCCTCATTAAACACCAGTAACTCAGTCTGAGACTGCCCAGCCCCTAGAACTGTTAGAAATAAGTTTGTCATTTACAAACAACCCGGTCTATGGTATTTTGCTATAGCAGCCCAAATAGACTAAGACTATATCCTTATATGTAGGATATAAACATATCCTATAATGATTGGTTAGCTATCTGCTTTCCATAATTTAACTATTTTTCCATTGATAGACATTTTTGTTATTTCCTTTAAGTTTCAACTATTGTATAAATCCCAGTCAGCATTTTGGATGATTCTTATCTATCTAGAAGTGGAATTACTATGCCATAGTAATTCCATAGTAATCACTCCTGAGAATGTGGCCAAATGCGTGTAATTAAAGGTGGTCCACAGCCCTCCCCAGAAGGCTACAAGCATAGAGTGTCTTGAATCCCTGACACCTCTAGTGGGTCAAGATAAGTAGAGGTCTTGAACCTAGAAGCTTGTGGTCATTAGTGCAGCTATAATTTCCCCTTTCCCGCCTGATAATTATTTAATGTTTTTCGTTTTCACCATTTTTTGCTAAATTGTTACAACTTTTTGAAGCTTTGTTTTAGAATGTATTATTTAATAGTTTCTAGATATTACTCAGGGTTACACTCTGTTCATTGCATTTTAGAAATTTAATACATACTAAGCTCTCTCACATCTAGGTGAGATTCATTTTTTAAAAAATATATGGATACTTGAAACATTTCGTTGTTTTTGGATAGTATAAAAATGGATTCAACATTAAGACTAAAACTCTTTATCTCAGTCTTGGTTAGAAATGATACTTAAGTGCAATAGACAGAAAACTCAAAATAACAGTTAAACAACATGAGGATTTTCTTCTCATAAAACAAATCTAAAGGTAGTTAATCAAGATAAAAAATGATAACTCCATTGTCATCAGCCACCCAAATTTCTTCATTTTCTCTGCTATGCTAGTCCATGGCTGTCTTATCAACATGACCTCCTGGTCTGAGACCGCTACTGAATTTCCAGCTATATGTCTGTGTTCTAGATAGTTCTAGATAGCTAGAAGGAGCAAGAGGAAACGGCAAACAGGTCCTATCACCTAACTGAGCCGGATGCCTTGTGGAATCTTCCCACAACACTGCCTTTAGGGAGTCTCACACTACTTCATATACAACTCTCTGGTCAGAACCCAGTTCTGTGTTCACACCAACTGCAACACAGGCTGAGAAACATAATATCCTAGCTGGGTTTGACATCAAAGTGAATAGATAAACTATCAAGATTATATTACCACCACCAACAACAAAAAGCTGTTAGGAAGGGAAAAAAAAATCATAGTTACTGGGCTACTGAAAATTTTCATATTTTTGGGGTGTTTTAATCTTTCAAAAAAAGATCACATGGCCTCAATAAAATTATCTAACAGGTCTCTGCTGTATATTAAATGAATTTTGTTTTCCTAAATTTTTGATTAATTTTTCTTCAAATTACAAAACATCTCCTTCCTTTTGTGATTATCTTTATTACAAATTTAAAAATTCATGACCACTGTATTTTCATAAGACACTTTAATGCATTGACTTTCCCTTAAATTCAACTTTGTCTGAAATTAATATGGTCAACCTGACTTTATTCTTATTGCTTAATAAATTATTGCCTAATCTTTAATTTTTAACTTCATATCAGTAATTTTGCTTCCCAGGTATCTCATAAATAGTTGAACTTTATTTTTAATTGAATATCCTTAACTTGATGTGAAACTTCGAACCATCTGAATTTGCTCTCATAAGAGTTGTGGCTGGTTTTCTGCTCCCCTGTTTTATGTCTTCAGAGTTTCGTGCTTCTCACTTTGCTCATTCTTTGTTGCATATGTTATGAATCTCAATAAACTATGCTTCATTTGTGTCTACCTTTTCAGTGATTTTGTGGTTTTAATTTACTAAGATGTTTTACAAAATCACATATTTAACATGCATTAATTATATTCAAGTAGATATCAGTATGTTTCTATTTGTTAGATAAAAATTGTAGCACTTTATATATCTCTGCTCAACTATTCTATTCAAAGTATTTTATACCATAAAGAGTTGTATGTAAAGCAAAAATGTTTTGATAATTGATTTGCTTAGTTCTGCAGTTAGATAGTGGTATACTTTGAGCTCTTCCACATATGAGAAGATTTTCTGCTGCTTTCCCACATGGATGATTGTTCAGTTACAGAAAATCCTTGCTTAATTCTATTTTCCCTTTTAAAATATCTAGATAACTTACTACATTGTTTTCTCAAGTTTAATATCACAAACCAAGTAAGAAGCCAGTCTAACAATTGTTTTTGATCATTTGATTTTTATACTGACTATTGCCCGTGTTAAGTTTTTCTTTCTTCTTTTGAATTCCTTTATTAGAGTTTGCATCATTTTGCTGCACATTTGTGTATTCCGGAAATTTGATTTTCTATCAATTCTAATATGCCTTTTAATTCTACTATAGCATTTCTAGTTTCCTTTAGCCATCCATCCTTAGGAAACAGACATATTCAGATATAAGAATGTCATTCATCAGTGATCTAAACAAATTTAGGTTGTTTTATCTTCATTTATTATATGCTTGTTTTGAGCAACTAGACTCTAGTTTTCATGTTCTTTGCATTTTCAATTCCGATTTTTTTCTTCTTCTATCATAGACTGCAAAAGCCACATTGATGAAAGTTGAAAGGGCGTGGTGGTTCATTGTATTATGTGAGTGGCTGACACGGCACGTAAAGTGCACTAAACTGTAGAGATATGAAGCACCTTTCATATTGTATGATATATATGATCATATACCTGTAGTTATAACTTTAAAGAATATATTTCACCTTATCAAAGTCTCAGATTTCAGCCAAGAACCATACTGAGAGAAAGGTTAAAGTTTTCTTCCTACATCCTTCCCAGACTATCTTCAAGAAAAAAGGAGTACAACCCAGTGAATAGTGCTGGTTCAGTTTTCTGAAAAAATGTGTTAACCCCCCCCATTCTTCTGTAAAGTAACGGAACATAAAGGTTGTGATAACACGGACCCTGGAATCTGAATGTATGACTCCAGTAGAATTTATCAAATTTGCCTCAACCACTTGTAAAATGTGGAAAATCCGAACTATTTCACAAGTTTGCTGTAAGGATTAAACTTCATATTATAGATAAAACAGAACAGTGCCTGTCATCTAGGAAGCTTATACAAGTGTTAGCTGTCATTACCAATTTGTCAAACCCACCCCCCGCCCCAGATCAATCCAATCATTCATTGAATTCTGTGAGATTCATGATTGGTCATAGTTTTCATTTGCTTTCATGTGTATCTACTTGCAATTAGGAGACTGCTAGGATTGCTATCCAAATAAGATTCTAAAACAGAAACCAAAGGATGCCTTCCATCGATTACTGCAATGATGTGAACTATCCTCTTCTAACTCACATTTCATCAAGGGCATAGAAAATCCCCCCTCATGGACTTTTTTTTTTTTCTTTTTTCTTTTTTTTTTTTTTTTTGGAGACAGAGTCTTGCTCTGTCGCCCAGGCTGGAGTGTAGTGGCACCATCTCAGTTCACTGCAAGCTCTGCCTCCTGGGTTCACGCCATTCTCCTGCCTTAGCCTCCTGAGTAACTGGGAGTACAGGCGCCCACCACAACGCCCAGCTAATATTGTTTGTATTTTTAGTAGAGACGGGGTTTCACTGTGTTAGCCAGGATGGTCTCGATCTCCTGACCTCGTGATCTGCCCGTCTCGGACTCCCGAAGTGCTGGGATTACAGGCGTGAGCCACCGCACCCAGCCCACCGGATTTGTTTTCTTAAAGCAATTCTGAAGGCTGTGGTCACCTTAATTCTTCCTACCACTACAGTGAACAACTTAATGGCAAACACCATGACTTATCATCAGATTTGTACAAGGATTTAATGCATCCCTGACAGAATCTGCCACTTCAGTGTTTCAAATGAAGAAATGAATGAAAAAATAATAAAAAGACAGAATATCCATATAACCAATCAAGTTCTATTTTCCACCTTTTTATATCTAAGTGGTAATACTAATTAAAAAGAGATTGAGAGGAAATTCAATGAAGTTGAATAAAGTTGCTTAACTTTAGTAGAATTTAAAGTAACAATAGCAAATGTATGGACTTCATTTTTCTTAAAATACAAACGAATTAAAGGTAAAAGGAATAAAGTGCTTGGCAAACATGTTTTCTAGTTCAACAGATGGATGGCTTTTCTACTTTTGCTGATGAGACATTAACATAATGAAATGTATATTCCACCTTCATATTTTGCATCTTCTTGCACTTCTGTGAGAGAACTTAAAGTCCCTTCTGGCCTCTTCAGGTGTTTCAACTATAAAGATTTTAATATGTCTTTTTTTTCCCTTGGCAGACAACACAGTGGAGTATATCCAAGTATGTGTTATTTCATTAAATTATAGAGACCTACTAGCTTAACTTCAACAGGTTAATGATCAAAATATTATATCAATGACATTTCAAGTTACATACTCATAACCTACTAACATTACTGATATACACATAGTTTATATTTTAAAAGCTACTCTAGAGCATCTCATTGAAATTGTGATGACTTTCCCTGTTGGGATTGCAAAATGTTATAATTACTAGAAATTATTTCAAATTTGTATTATATCCTCAAAGAATGTAAAATAACTAATCTGGATGTTTCAATAATATTTATATAATTTGAACTTCATAAAATTAAAAGAACTAAAATAAGTATAAATATAAAAACACATTTTTATCAAATATCATATAGGTTATTTTTTTCATGTTAATTTTCACGGTCCATTTCAAAGTAGTTTTATTTGCTACGTTCTGACTGCCTGTCATCAAAAAAAATATATTTATATTAAAAACTTTTATGAATAAGGGTCCATTTTGAAGTTATATTGAATTAATAGAAGTATCTAGTGATGACTGATTATTAGAAATATGGGTTAAATTATATGAAAGATAAATTTATATCCAGATTCATGTTATATAACATTTTTGAAGGACAGGTCCATTTTTAATGTTGTGTATTCAATCTCTCTCACTAAATAATCAAAGAAAAGCAGTTAAATTCTTTGATCATATATAAAATTAGCAAGGATTTAAACAAAATAATTATAGTTAATGTTTCAAGAATACATGAGACCAAAACAATTATTGATGGTGGGAATTTGCCCTGGTGCAATCTATTTTGGAAGCCAATTTAGCAATATGTATTAGCAGCTTAAGATAGTTGATAATTCATAGTCAATAATTTAGGTAAAGATGCATATACTATCAGTGATAGTGTAAAAGGCATAGAATTTAGTTAAATGCCCAAAATAGAGTAGTTAATTAAATTGTATTAGTTTTATGATAGTATTAAAAAGTCATGTTTCTGTACATAACAGCTTTAAATATTTCTATTATTTAACCTCTTCAACTTGCTAAGAACTTACATTTAGCCAAAAAAAGATGTAGGCAAGGATTTACATATGTGTATTTATTATAGCATTCTATATATAATATCTAAGGGAGACTTTTAGATATGTGTATGGACAGTCTATATAAGAGGACCCAGTAATTTAGTATTTTAAAAAATATTTAATACTACTTAGAAAGAAGTTCATGAAATTGCTAAATGACAGCATATACAGTATTATTCAAAATTTCTACAAAATATGTATAAATATACAAATGCTCACAATATAAAAATGCAAATTAAAAACCAAATAAATATACTAAATCCAAAGAGGCTTATTCATTTTTGGCCTGACTGTGTATTTTTCTTAATTCTGTACATTTTCCAAATTTTCTACAATGTTAATTTTAGTATAAGATATATGGCATAAGATATATTTGGATTAGTTGCTAAGTAAAAGAGTAGTATGCAAAGTGGTTTACATATTTGATAAAATTACGCGAAGTACACTTTCAACAGATATTAAATTGGATTCTAGAATTCAGTTGTAACTCAGTGACTTTCCTATTTCCCTCACTGTTTCTACATTTAATAACTGGAATTCCATAAGCAATAATTTTCTCTTCTGCGTGTATTCAGTCATTTAGTTTTATCAATATGGTAGTATAGACTCAGATATTTTATTCTTGAGATTATATTCCAATACTGTCACCATTTACTTTGATCATCATATTTTTTCAGCTTTGGCTACTGACAGATTCTGGGGGCTTCTGTGTCCTTTTGACAAGTTCCTGTTGTTTTTGTTGTTTTTTTATTTTTATAGCATTTATTTACCTTCTGGCAAAGCAAGATGCTCCAGGTTCATCTGGTGTATTTCCTGACTCAGCCCTAGAATCAGCCATTTCTCCAGTGAGCTCGTTTCCTTTTATTGTAGAATGCTATTTGTAAAGCAACATCTTGTTTTCTTATTGCTACTGAGGCATCACTGTTTTAGGAACACCACAGTAATAACAGATACGGGCAAGATCTATGGAGAAGTGCTAAAATTTGTCATCAATAGTTCGAGATATTTGTACTCCTGAAATATTTACTATCATAATTTTAACATGTGTCCACAAATTCTTTGCCAACCACCTGTTTCCAGAGATGAAATTTAACCACTACCACCATATTCCCTGAGTATCGGCTGTACTCAGTAACTTTCTTCTAATGATTCAAGTGTAGAAAGGGAGAAACAGACACTTTACACTAGAGAAACCTGGCAGACACTTTCTTAACCAAATGATCAAGGTCAACGTTGCCAAAAGTCAGTCATGTTGGTATCATCCCTGATGTGATACCTCAATGATATTCTTCCACAAAATCTGTATCCTCAATCTAATTATAGGACAAAAACAAATTAAGGGACATTTGAAAAAAAATCTAATTAGTAGTCATCAGAAGTGTTAAGATCATGAAAGACAAGGGCTGTTCAAAAGGCTTTCACAGATTGGGAGAGATTAAGGAGATATGAAAACTAAATGCAAGATAGTATCCCAGATTGGATATCCCACATTGGATCTGGATGCTATGCAATTTTCTGGAAAAGAAAAAGGACATTAGTAGAAGAACCACTAGTATACAAGTAATATCAGGAAGTTTAGTTAACAATATCATACCAATGTTAATTTACTAGTTTTGATAAATGTACTATGGCTATATAAACTGAAACCATTAAAATAAACTACATGAAGGATATACAGAAACTTTATACTATTGTTGTAACTCGTCTGTAAGTCTGAAATCATTTTGAAATAAAATACAAAGTACAAAGCTTAGACATGGTTGTGATGGTCACAGGTTTTAGTTAAGACAGTGCCATACTAAGTGAAGACTGCCTGTATGCTTGTCATCCTGTGTCAGAGGCTTGGATAAACTAGACACAGAACAAGTAGATACTACTCACAATAAGTAGTAGTAATAATGTTACTTAATACTAAAGAGATACTGTATTGAAATGCAAATTTGAGGTTATAGTCTATGTAAGTTGAAATCGGAAAAAAGAATTTGCATTTAATAATTACAGGCAGTATGGAATCATTGAAAGCTTGAGTGAGTGAGCTGACAGCACTTCTAGGTCCGTAAGTGGTTAATCGACTATACTGATGTTCTCAATAAGTCCTTGCTGATTGAGTGCTTTTCATGATTCTTAAATCCCACCTCTGATTTACTCAGCTCCTTTGAATCAACAAAGGAGAAACTGATGCAGCTATTCTAAAATATCTGTTTAGTTCACTGTTCAACTATGTTTCAAATGGGATTGTGCATGTGTCAGAATGGAAGAAAGGAGAAAATATTTTTCATATTAAGGGCTTGTGTCCGTTTCACTAATTCTAATCAAATGGAAGAAGCTGACTGAAAATGGCGGGCCTTGCAAGCATTTCTCCTTCCTCAAATAATTACAAAATTTTATTTATGCTTTTAAGAAGCTTTCAGTGGTAGTGTTCTATCTTCAATATTTATCTCACAAACCTGGCTACATAATATATGGCAGTAAAATTAGGACAACATAAATGTTTAAAATCTTGAACTGGAAAGTTCATCTTGTTCGATTAAGTAGGCTTACAGAATGTTGTACATTGAAGTAAAATTAAGACTATAGTTATTAATGTTTCACATTTTTGTATCATGTTAAGACAAGCTATGATTCTATCAAGCAATTACTTGAATTTTGTGCAAAAATTGTTTAATTTATAGCAGTGTGTTTATAATAAAGCTGAACTTACCCAAGTATGAAAAAGTCTATATTAAAAATTATTCATTATGCTAACTGACTATTCTTACTCTAATGATCTAGGACAGGTGAGGCATTTAATTTTTTCATGGTTATACAAAGTATTTAGCAATTACTAAAATATGTTGGTTCCAGAAGAAAAATGAAAAATTCAGGTATAAAAACGCAACAAGTTGTTTTGAGTCTCTGTAATTCAGGCAAGCCTAAAATGTAAAACTAAATTAGGAGAAACCAAAACTTTGACTAATATACAATTTTATACCAAAAACAACATTTTATAGAAATATTCACCATTTTAAGACATAATAAAATTAAGCAGGTGTTTGCAACTAATAACTTGCAAGCAAAGAGGTACATTCTCCAAAAGGAAAGCAGAGCGTGAAACACATTGGAGCATTTCAATCAAATACATATATTTGGATGAAAAAGCAAAGCTCATCCACATTAGAGGCATCAATATAAATGGAAAAAATTAATTTGACTTGCATAATACATTATTTACATTTTAGAGTCCTGATTTTTCATATTGCACATATTTCAGTCAGATATTCTGTCTCTCTCACTCCTCTTTTCCCTTTCCTTCCTTTTCCTTAGTCGTCTATTTTCCATAAAGAAATTATTTTGAACTGGAAAAATCCAAGGGTTTAAATGGTTTTGGCACTCTACTACTAAGGGATATAGTCCAAGCCTCTTTGCCATGCAGACAACTTTGCCCCTAAAAATACGGTTGTGCTTCCTGCTTCTGTCTTCTTTATACTGTGTAAACAATGAAAACAGAGCTGGAAAAGGCTCAAATAACATAATCTGCTTGGATATATTCCCTGTATGTAAACCTAGGCATAATCCAAAGGTAGCTTAAGTATCTTCCATCAAAAGACATCCAGAAACTTCTTACTACCTACACTTAAATAAATATGTATGTGTGTACAGTTTTGTGTAAAGCTAAAGCTGTTATTTCAGAGGTCAATTTAAAAAAAAGCTTTATCAAAGTATATACACTGAGCAATAACATTTGAATAATCTTTTTGAATTGGTTCACCTGTATTTCCTAAAAGTCAAATGTATCACTAAATGGCAGAAAACAATACAAATCTCTCTCCATGAGCTTTTGTAATATATCCGATCCACTGACACCAAAGCCATGCTTTGTGCAGCTTAATTCTGTTAATGACTGCGGAGGGGGTGACTGCAGGACACCTAAGCAATTTAGGATGAACTGAAATAAAGCAGTGGTAACAAGGGTGTACATGTGTCCAATGGATAGCCCCTAAATAAAATGGGAATCAGGGACAAATCCCACTGACATGGGACATCTTTGTGACAGTAGGGCTTACTTTACAGATAAGTCAATATGCAGCTTGAAGAACAGAGCTTCAACAAGTACCCATGAATAAAAATATTTCCTCCCCATGCACTATTAAATACATGATAGCTGTATGGAAGTCATGTCAGTTGACTATATGGAAGTCATTTCAGTAGTGGCAATAATCATCTTTTAAAAATATGCTGGTTAAAGCGTAAGCTTGGCCATGGGATGTGGCACATCAACTGTTTGGCATGAAAGCCTGATGGGCTTTATTGGCATGAACCTAGAACTGGGAGCTCAGAGCACATGCAGTACATGTATTCTGGATGAATCATTGTTTCTTGAACTACCCCAGACACTGAATGAACTTCTCTATGTAAACCTCATAATTAACAAACTCTCTGGAGGTCTTCCAAAACAAGGATGACCCCAAATCAAGGTAGATTGCACTAGCCTGACTGTCATAGACTGGCTCTAAAAGAGTTAGCAAGGAGAACGCATCTTGGTCCACACTAAAGTTGTCATGATGCTTTTAGTGTAAACCCACTGCTACCAAATCAAAGCATATGCTTGTATGAAAGAGCAGTCCGTATCCTACCACACCATTTCAGACACTCATAGCAGTGCTGGAGTGTGAGCAATGCCCTATCCGGTAGGTGGGAAAGGAGAAGTCAAAGTGTTATAAAATATGATTTTAAAAATGATTTATCCCTCAAATTTCCATCATGGCCATTGTTCCCAAATACCACCTTTTTATATAAGATAGCTCTAGGGGTAATAAGGAGATTGATAGGGGGTATGTTTCAGTATTTGTTGGGTTAGCAAAAAATAGAAATTATATTGAATGCATATTTCTGTTAGCTATTCCAAAAGTAATATACGAGAAACATAGTAGTAGAAAGTCATTATGAAGTGAAGTTATAGATGTTTTAGACAGTAAACTATGGTACTTGGAAGAATATATTATAAACCACTTGACAAAAAAGAGCAACTACACTATAAAACTGAGCAAATAATAAAGTATAAAAAGGCCAAAGTGAAAGTAATGACAGGCTTTTAGTACCAAGACATTGACTGGAGTCCATTAAGAAGTGGAAATGAGATTGGAGATATATTAGTAAAGCTAATACTATGCACTATTCCACCTTAGTATGTAATTCTACAGGCATGAAAAAAAGTAAATGAACACAATTTTAAGAGACAAAGAGAATAAATGGCCAGCAAGGCAGAAGAAGATAGAAGAAATAATATAATCATTGCTGAAAATAAGAAACATTTTAGCTGTAATTCCTCGCATAGATGTTGAGTGGCATATATTCACAGATGTGGATTTATATGCACAATAAAATTAAAGTGCATATAAAATGTGTTAGTGATGAGTAGGAGAGATCCATTTCTATACATAAATGAAAAACAACACACAGTTTAATTATGGACAGTATGTGGCTTGTTAAGTGTCTGTAAGACCAAAGAAGAGAATGAGAAGCATATTAAAAAAACAGTAAAACTAAAAATAATTTTAAAGATTAAAGTGGCAGAATTCAAAGACAACATGATATGCAATGACAGTCATTTTAATTACCATCAAACAGCAAAGAGTAAGCAAGAGCAACAGCTTTCAAGGTTCTGTGTCTGTCTAGCACCACATAAATCAGTTGGCTTTGATCCACTAAATAAGATCTAGGTGAATAAGTAAAGAATACCTCCACTGCCCCTCTGTGAGAACGACACTTGCACAATGTAGAGCAAACTGTTAAGACAAGTAGTCACTCCAAGAGGTGACTTGATAATGGGAAGTTCTAACTTCATACTCCTCAGACCATGCAAATATAGAACCTAAACATACAGAGATGAGTATGCAAACACAGCTTCAAAACAAGCTCTTGTTTCCAACCAGGTTTGGTGGGAAGGGCTATTGTTTTTAAGCCCCTCTTACACGGAGAACAAGGAGCTGTCTTTGATCATAACTCTAATCAGCCGAGCTGCCCAGCACACTGAAGTCTCTTGAGTGTTTGACGGCACAACCTGCACACCTGCATATGTGTAGTGTCTGTGAAGAAGATGTCTACAGACTATTAAGGTAGGAGACTTTCTGAACTCTCCCAGTAAAGCACTATCATTTCAAATAAACTTGGGAAACAGGGGTACGTGGACATCCTGTCCATATATGTCTCGCCTCTGGATAGTATCTAGTCATTCAGGGCAGTTTCCTGGGTCAGTCTAAATCTAAGAAAAACTCATGTGTCCAGTGAAGCTGAAAAAATAATGAGCTGAAGGCCACGTATGTACCTAGAATTGAGGCATAGGCTCACATTTCAGAACCAAAGAAAGTTGATAGCAAGAAAGTTATCCATAGAAAAGCTGGAAGTAGCTCTGGGATTGCTACAGGACCTTACAAGTACATTTGGCACAATCTCTATCACAATGAGTTCGTGGTAATATTAGTGAGCAATGCTTCCATAAGTTGATTGTGTTGGACAGGGAGGAAAAGCAACCATTTTTAGAATACCTATCATGTGGTAGGCAGTGTAAGATCCTCTAGGTGCACAAAATATCTCCTTTCATCCTCTCAAAAGCCATTAGGGTAGATATTAGCCTATTTTATCAATAAGAAGAATAAACCTAGAAGAAGCTAAATTGTCAATGTCAGCTGTCATAAAATAGCCCAGTCCAGATTGAACACCGTACTATATTATTTCCAGTTGTGTATTCTTTATGCTATACAAGCTTCCTCAGCAGAACTCTGCTTCATCACCTCAGTTTGTGATAAAGCATTCATACACTTCCAACCTTGAGGTGAGGAGAAACATGTACAAATACAGGGTATTCCTCAAAACAGCAAGGGGGAACAACTGCAGATGATGACTGTGGTTATAATTCTTCAACATTCTGATTGAGTTTATAACTGTCAATTGAGAAATCTGAAAAGGTGCATTTCCTAAAATCTCACACATCAGGGGGAAAAAAATTTTTCTCTTTGTACCCTAAATTGACAAATAAATATGTCACTAGATTCATTCAAAGTATGTCATCACCTAGGTTCAGTAGAATATCATTTTGGAATTTTCAGGATTTAAGAGAAACCAGAACAGAGGTTGAACAACTCTTAGCAAAAATACTTAACAGAAAACTACAGGTGAAGTCAACAAAGACTGGAAGGTACTCAATGCAATACCAATGTTGAAAAATGAATCTAAATAATATATAAAGCTACTAACCCATAGGAAGCAGAGAGGCCAGAACTTGATGTTGCAAAATGGCACTGTACTTTTTAACAGTGTAATTTAGGAGACCTGACATAGCTCTATACGCTGATTTTGATATCATAAGCCAATAAAACTTACATGTAATTTACATATATTTCAAGAAAAAGCAAAAAAGTATGTAATTTTATGCAAAAATGTGAATTATCAATCCATGGGGCTTAGTTTGGAAATAAAATTACTGTGGGTCTTTAATTAAAAGGAACAGCAGAAAAGGGGAAGAAAAACAAACTCAGGTATCTCCAACATCCTCATTGCACTTCACAGCTACTTTGTGGAATTATCACGAAGCTATGCATCAAAACTACTAAAGTTTGGTGACAATACAAGATTTCATAAATAAAAACATGAATTGTGCAGTGAAATTTTGAGATAAATTTCTTACACAGTTTAACTACAGATGCATAAAGCAGTAAGATTTACAAAAAATATTTCATTTGCAAAATGACTTTATATAATTACAGTGTGTAGTATAGAACTTGAAAATAAATAGTATTTGAGATTCCAATTATCAAAAATGTAAAATAAAAAAAATTGTATACTCTGATGGTTAATTTTAGGTGTCAGCTTGATAGGATTAAGGCATACCGAGATAGCTGGTAAAACATTATGTCTGGGTATCTCTGTGAGGATGTTTCCAGACATGACTGGCATTTGAAATCAGTGAACTAAGTAAGGTAGATCTGCCCTCACCCCACGTGGGTAGGCACCATCCAACTGGCGAAGGGCCTGGACAGAACAAATTGAGAGAGGAAAGGTACATTTCCTCTTCTGGAGCTGGAATGTCCATATTCTCCTGCCCTTAGACATCAGGAGCTCAGGCACTCCAGCCTCCAGACACCAGGACTTGCACCAGAGGCCCCCCTAGGTTTTCAGGTGTAATGGTTCATATTAGGTGTCAACTTGATTGGATTGAGTGATGCCTAGGTGGCTGGTATTGTTTCTGGGTGCGTCTGTGAGGGTGTTGCCAGAGCAGATTGACACATGAGTTGGTTGACTGAGAGAAGACGACCCACCCCCAGTGGGGGTGGGCACCATTCGATTGCCTGCCAGCGAAGCAAGAACAAAGCAGGTGGAAGTGAAGGCAACTGCTTGCTGAGGCTTCTTGGCTGCCTTCTTTCTTCTTCCACACTGGATGCTTGCTTTTGTGCCTCCTGTCCTCGGACATCACACACTCCAGATTATTTAGCCTTTGGACCCTAGGACTTGTACCAGTGGCTTCATAGGGGGGGCGTCTGGGGCCTTCGGCCACCGACTGAATCTTGTTCTTTCAGCTTCCCTGGGTTCGAGGCTTTCAAATTTAGACTGAGCCATGACCAGCTTCCCTCTTCTGCAGCTTGCAGATGGCCTGTTTTGGGACTTCACCTTGTAATTGCGTGAGCCAATTCTCCCCCAAAAAAACCTCCTTTTCATATATACATATGTCCTATCGGTTCTGTCCCTCTGGAGAACCCTAATACATCAGGACTTTGACCTCAAATTGAGAGTTACACTGTTAGCACCCCTGGTTCTGAGGCCTTTATGAAACCCCTGAGGTCCTTTCCAAGGAAGTGTACTCAAGAAATAATAAATACTCCACATACAGTATGTGGTGTGAAGGGCATATTATCCTGGAGAAGCAGTACAATAATATCACTACATAAGTTCAGTAAGACTTAGACTGGGCCATGCTACTAGCTTCCCTGATTCTCCAGCTTGCAGACAGCCTATTGTAACTTCTCAGCATCCATAGTAATGTGAGCCTGTTCCCCATATAAATCCCCTCTCAAAACTATGTTAGTCTCCTATTGTTCTGTTTCTCTAGAGAGCCCTCATGCATACTTTTATTGATGGAGATGACCCCGCTAACCATTAGAAACAGGAATTTTTCTTTTGTTTTAGTTCCTCCACTTGTAATAGTGATGAAGTTTCCCGGAATAACCCATGATCTCCTGGGTTGCACCTAATAAGGGCAGACTTCATTCATGGAACTGAGAGTAACAAAATGACCCGAAATGTTGGTTTCATTAAGTCTGTTCTGAGACCCACCTGAATAACTAGACACAGCGACACAACTGAGAATCTTTATTTTGAGATGCAGCATTTACCTTATTAATAGCTGACTTTCCAGGGCATAAAATCATGACACTTAACACTTAAAGGTGATTTCACAAGACTTTGTGCATCTCTAAATGTGAACATATAATGTCAATATGTCTGCAGTCAATTAAGTCTCTAAATAATTGCATTGTCAGATAAAATTTTGTTCTGGGAAAATTTGCCTTTCAAAAGCATACTGTTTTGCTTACCTATCCCAAATAGCTCACTAAGCCAGAATCCAGACTTGAGATACACAATCCATGGGCATCTTGAATGGTTAGAGCTTTCTGTCTGCTGTTCTTTACACCCATGTCAGCTATAATTAAGTCCATTGTAGTTATTATACATTGTAGCTGAATATCTATTTTCTAGACCTTCAGAAAAAAAAATCAGAAAATTACCTTGCTCTTATAGAAATTCCTGTCCAATTGCCTCAATGGGGTGTAATTCTCTAACTATAAGTCTAACTCTGTGGTTCAAGTAGAAACACTTGTCTATCTTCAAATAAATGGAGAGTTATGGAGTAGGAACACATCAGGTGCCTAGAAGTTAAGAGAAAACACCATGTGTGTTAGAATCATTGAAGGTTAACATCTGAAAGACACTTCATTTTGAAGATAAATTGTACTTAGGAGGAAACATAACTTGCTTATTGTTTCACAGCTAAAGGTGAAAATGTGTACAGGAGTGTTTGCATGTATGTACCTTGACTTCTTGTTTTCAGACCACAGCAAGAAGTGTCATCTACTATTCTATAATTCCATGCAGAAATTGGAAACACCAATGACATGTTTCTTGCTATGCTGTTAGTTCTAATCACCCCCAAAATCATTTCCATTCTGTTAGTTGCACAATAGAGCACTGGCAAAAAACAGTAATGTCATCACCAAAATGTTTATGACTTTCCTATGTCACTCAGTAGACGGTAGCACCAATAAGCTGGTCTTCGTAATGTAAGTCGTGATGTGAGTCTTTCTCCAATGGGACCTGCAGCCATTTATCTGAGTTATTGTAGTATCTTATAAGGGAAATACACAAACTTTTCAAAAGGTTACATAATGCAGTGTTTGAGTTTGTAACAGTATTGGGTGTGGTAGGCGAAAAAATTCTAAGAAGATTTCCAAGATTGTTGCCCCCTGGTAGACATCTCTGTAATCCTTCCTCATGAGAGTGGGTGGGACTGGGTATATGGATTTTGTTTGCACAATTAGGTTATCTCATGTGACAAGTTAAAGAAATTGTGTGGCTATGACCAAGATTCCTAAATCAATCTTAAGGATAATTATCCAGAGTAGGCCTGGCCTAATCAGGTGAGCCCTAAAAATGGTCTAGACCCTTCTTAAAAAAGGAAATTGGAAGCATGATAGAAATTCTACTGCTGGCTTGGAAGAAATAAGTGTGCATATTGTGAAAGAGTCCTTAAAGGGAGTCATGCAGCTAGGAGTTGAGAATGTCTCCTAGGAATGGAGCATGATCTCCTAACAACAACAAAACAGATCTCAGTGATACAGCTGCTAGAAAATGGATTCTGCTAATAAGAAGTGAGCTTGAAAGAAAGAGCAAACTGATAGGACCAATAGTTGCCTCCAGCCTTAGATGGGAGCACAATCCAACTGATGCCTTGACCTCAGTCTTGTGAAACCCTCAACAGAAAAACTAGTCATGCCATGTGCAGGCTTCTGACCTAGAGAATAGTGAGATAATGCTTATAATGTTTTATGTCACTGAGTTCGTGAAAATCTGTGACACAGAAATAGAAAGCCAATACATTATAGGACCTCTTTCCTTCCCCATGCCCCCCAAAATCATAATAGCACCCTGGTTAGAATGGGGTTTGATGAGGCTGGGCATGGTGGCTCAAACTTGTAATCCCAGCACTTTGGGAGGCCGAGGCAGGCAGAGCATGAGGTCAGTAGGTTGAGACCATCCTGGCCAACATGGTGAAACCCCATCTCTACTAACAGTACAAAAATTAGCTGGGCGTGGTAGTGAACACCTGTAGTCCCAGCTACTCAGGAGGCTGAGGCAGGAGAACTGCTTGACCCTGGGAGGCAGAGGTTGCTGTGAGCTGAGATAGCGCCACTGCACTCCATCCTGGTCATGCAATGGTCATGGTGCACATTGGTGATCAGGCCTAAGATGAATCAAATGTCTTACAAAGTTGTAAAGTCAGTTAACAGGATACAGAGAGCTTCTATGCCTCTGAACTCTTGAACCAAGGCCCCTTTCTTAGCACAATCTGTGGCATTAAAGAGGTCCCCTACAACCAGGGAACGGGGCAGGAGGACCTCCTCTCTGGCTCATAGATGGGAGACAGGGCAGCTTAATGTTTTACTGGTGTTGCTACTACAGACTCACAGGTGGCATTAAAGGTGATGATTAGAAAATCCTACTCAACAAGGTTTAATGCTGCATCGTTTTACCCTCAGATGACTTTGTATAGAGGCAGAATTAGTCTGACATAAAGGTGTATGTGAACTCCCAGGCAGAGGCAAATGTCTTTGCTGTTTGGACATGGTTTTCAAAACAGCAAGATTAAGATGGTAAACCAGGAGGTTTGTGGAACAAATATGTGGATGAGCGTTTGAGATAAACTACCTTATGAGAACCTCTGTGTCATGTGTCAATGTCCATCAGAAAGGATTCTCCACAGATAAGGTTGTCAACAGTGTGGTAGATGAGATGATTTGTTGAGGCTTTCAGCCAGCCCCTATCCTCGGCCATCCCAGTTCTGTGGACCCACAAAGGAATCTGTCCTGGTCATGGGGACAGAGACGATACATGGGCGAAACAGCACAGGCTCCTTCTGAGCAAGGCTTAGACACCAGCTGTTGCTTCTTACTACCGAACCTGTTATCGGCACAGATTACGCTGGTGATCGTAGCAGACCTGAATGTCATGAGTTTCTAGGGTTGTGTGATTACCTACTAGGGATAAGTAGCCTGGAACCTGGAGAAGTCCCTGGGGCATCTGTTGGTGTTGCTATGCTTGCTGACAGCAGTGAAAGGCAAATTACAGCATTTGTGACCTGACAGGAGGTCAAATTCACCAGAGATAAAATTCAGTATTGCATTCTTCCATTTCAGCCTTGCATTCACTAGCAAACTGAACTGTTGGGCAAGAGGCAGGGAAACCCAGCATGGGTGATGAGAAAAGAGATAATACTATTCATAGCCCCTGAACCAACTGCAGCAGTGGGGACGCAAGCTTGTTCCACACACTTCCCATAAGAAGTCTAATAACTTGTGGTTGGCCACCATTTTGTCTTGGTAATGGAGTAGACTTAGTGAGAGATCTGAGCAATACCAAGGGCAGGCAAAACAAAGCAGATCAGAAGATGCTTTTGCTGCCCCTTCTCATTCCCTTGGGCCCCTCCAATTTTATCCACAGCCAAAGTGGACCATTGCATGTCAACTGGCCCTCAAAATTAGTGTTCCACTGCTATCGCCTTTCCAACCACTTTCAGATTTCTGTTGTAGAGTCATCTTCAGTCTGAGATTCTGACTGGGCCAACACAAACGCATCATAGAAGTGGCGGATAATCAGCAGCAGCACTGGAGACTACCGTCAGCCAATGCAGAACAGCTACCACTGGACAAATGCCACGGCCTACAGGCAATTCTAAGGAGTATTCTACATGCTTCTCTGACATCCCTGCAAAATTCAATCCCTGGTGCCTACTAGGATGACACTGATCACATTCTCATCCTTCCCTACTTCTTCACTCCTACTTGTTGGAGTCACGTCTCAAATAATAATTGTGGCCCTTCTCTCAGACTCTGCTTTCAGAAATGCAACTACACCTATGTTTAATGTAGAGGTCCTAGTAATAAGAAGTATTCATACCCAATTATGTATACTAATGGTATTATTGAACTAGTACTGTATAAATGTGTATTATATGCTAACATTGCCATTTGTAAATAAGATTATTCCTATATGAGCTATGGTTTTAGTCATGGATTGTATTACAATTTATGCTAAAATACATCTGTCCATTAGTAGTGTTAATGTATACAATTACCCATCTGCTGAGCTGACATTTGTCAGCCTGACATTTAATATTGTCACAAACAGGCAACAGTCCTACTGAGCCTCGCCTAGGATTTCAAAGGAAGTGTCTCCAGGCAGACACTTTTTAATTAAGGTTTGATTTAGTGTAAATTATGAACCACAAAAACAACTGCTTCAAGCAATATCAAATATCCAGACTGAAATAAATCTGCAGAGTTCTAATCTGAGAGTTTTCAATCCTCTAAATTTGCTGAACACCCAAGCACAGATTTCGAATATCAGTCACTATAAAATACGTTCTTTCTATTCACTATCTTGTATAATCTATAAGTTGGCAGGTTTCCTTTTTTGGAAAAGAACAGTATTTTCTGTTGTTGCTGTTGTTTTCAATTTTGGATTCCTCATAGTGATTTGCACATAGCAATTCTGAAAGGAATTTTAGCTAACATTTCTCAGCTCAAGCTATGTAATGGCTTACATATATGTTCTCACATATAATTTATAGCATCTTTATGAAATAAGATTTTTATCCTCATTTTATAGATGAAGAAATTATGAAACAGGGATATGAAATACCTTACCCAGCAGTGGTACCACAAGGATAAAAAATCCAACAGTCTGACTCCAAATTATTCTTAACTAGATCAGAATTGTGGTTAGGCTGGGCAAAGTGATTCATGCCTATAATTCCAGCACTTTGGGAGGTCACGGAGGGAGGATCCCATGAGGCCAAACATTTGAAATCAGCCTAGGCAGCAACACAGCAAGACCTGTCTCTACAAGAAACTTAAAAATTAGCCGGGCATTCTGGTGCATGCCTGTAGTTACAACTACTCAGGAGGCTGCAGTGGGAGGATTCCTTGGGCCCAAGACTCAAGATTTCAGTGAGCTGTGGGTTTGCTACTGCACTTCAGCCTAGGCAGAGAAAGACCCTCTCTCAAAAAAACACACAAAAATTTGTGGAAAATATGTAGAGGTAATTCCTTAAATAAGACTCCTTAGTTTTCACTGTCTCAAATACACGTTGGTATTGCTTCTCTGTTAGTTCATAACCCTCATGACTGAATATTGTAGGACTTTTCTTCTATCATGATAGTAGCTATTTTGCCATCATACTCGCCTAACACACCATTATATCCCCTTATACTGCAAATATTTTTTGAGAATATACTTCACTCTTACTCTAAAAGAGGGGTCCCCAACCCCTGGGCCACAGACGGGTACAGGTTCATGGCCTGTTAGTAACTAGGCCACAAGGCAGGAGGTGAGTGGAGGGCAAGCGTTGCCACCTGAGTTCTGCCTCCTGTCAGATCAGCAGCAGCATTAGATTCTCAAAGAAGCACAAACTGCATTGTGAACTGCACATGAAAGGGATCTAGGTTGCACGCTCTTTATGAGAATCTAACGCCTGATAATCTGAAGGGACAGTTGCATCCCGAAGCCTTCACCCCCCAGGGCCATGGAAAAATTGCCTTCAACGAAACCAGTCCCTGGCACCAAAAAGGCTGGGGACAGCTGCTCTAAAGCATCACTTATTGTGTAGGTCAAAACACCAATCCTCGTAGCATCACTCAGTAATATTTCTCAGACTGATACTATAGTAACTCCTAACACATTCCAAATCTAGCCATATTTAAGACCATAAATATAATTTTTTAACCAAGTTTTTTTTGATGAAAAATTTTTTCACTATAATTAAGCTATAGAACATAAATCTTTTTATGTGTTGAGAGAAATATGCCATTAGAAATTTAGAATGTGGTTCTTCTGGAATTAAACAAGAAAAGTCTATTGTTTTAAAATCACTTAAAGAACAAAGGTATTGATTTATAAGGAAAAGTCTAAGCAGCTGGATAAGCTGATAGCTGAAGAGAGATAAGATAAAAATAATAATGCGGCTGAAATTTATAAATGCCATTGAAGAGAGAAAACCATTTGTCATCCTGATTTTTCTGGTATATCTTGGAATATGATGATATCACAAAGTGCCAAAAACATTTTTTCCCACTTCTAAGGTTATGGGACCTGCTGCCCTAGAATGCAACTTCTGGTAAAAGGAGAAGTCATTCGCTGTTAATACAATAGGAACTGATTCGCTATGAGCAGATTTAATAGTATAAAGTCCTCTGAGATTCCATGCAATCATTCTGTTAATGTTGACCATAATTTAAATTGAACTAGTTGAATTAGAATGCCTTATAATGAAGAAAATAAATCAACCTACACCATTGCTAATTCTAACAGAGGACCACAGTTTACCTGACTCCCAGAAGGATGCCGAGTAGCCATGTCAACTCTCTCACCCAACAACAGTCAATGCAGCTCAGAGCGCAGGGTGGATGTGAGGTGAGACATTTGAGAGAGGGTGAACAAACCCTGCTGGAGTACAGATAACCTGGCCTAATATTAACATCAAATGTCTAGAATTCCAAAAACAGAAAATCACACAAACTACGGTGAGAATGAAAATTACACTAAATTGTTAGTTACCCTCTCCAGGAAAACAAGTAAGACATGGTACAGCAAATTGTTTACATTTGTCATAGAAATGCAATTATTCAAAAGCAAAATGTAAGCACTCTACGCAAATTAATGAAATTGAGAAGATGAGGATATTTTTAAAATTCCGAATGCCTTAGAGAGGTTTGATGGACTCTTATTGAGATTTGTAAACTCACAGGCCCAGGCACAGAGCTTAACATGATGAGGGTGTTCATGGAGAACAGGAGATTCCAGGCAAAAACAATTACCTTTAGAAACTATTTCAAATTGTGACATACAGCCAGGCACAGTGGCTCACACCTGTAATCCCAGCACTTTCGGAGGCCAAGGCAGGTGGATAGTTTAAGACCAGTCTGGCCAACATGGGAAAATCCTGTCTCTACTAAAAATGCAAAAATTAGCCAGGCATGGTGATGTGCACCTGTAGTCCAGCTACTTAGGAGTCTGAGGCACAAGAATTGCTTGAACCAGGGAGGAAGAGGTTGTAGTGAGCTGAGATTGTGCCACTGCATTCCAGCCTGGGCAATAGAGCGAGATACTGTCTCAAACAAACAAATCAATTAATTAGTTAATTACAATTGTGAAAGAAAAGTTGTTTTATGTTCTTTCATTTATTAACTATGCTTAAATACATGTACAAGTCTATTTTTTCTTAAATCATATTTCCTTACAACAGACATTGCTTAGAACTTTATCAAAAATGAATGAATCTATTCAATTGCACTTATCTTATCCAAAATATCTCACTACCTTAGTGCCATACTATTACAGCATATTTTGGATCTCTTTATAGAGTGTGGAAGCTACAGTGGCAGGAATAGTATAACATGTTTCTTGAGATCATAACCCAGAATAATCTCATTTTTTAAAAAACCTATGTGATATGTAAAAACAATTATTTCAGTGTGTCACACTAACTGAAATTGTCAACCCCAATATGCAGACAACTCATATGATTAGATATTGTTCTTGATGTGATCATTATACAAAAGTTTAAGTTGTCAGGGAAGATGAGAAAACCTATAATATGTTTCTTCGATTGATAATAGTTATTCCCATTATATATTTGATTTAACCTTACAAATGTAAATGTCAGTTTTCTGTGAGGAAGCAGGTGGCAAGGTCATTAGACTGTTGGAGGGATTTAACGTGAGCCTCTAGGAAATATGCAAACCTCAGACATGTTTAAGTAAGGTTCCTCACCTTGAACGAATTGCTTGTTACATACAGCTAATTCCAAGTGGAATTTCAAGACATTATTGAGAGACAGGGTGACCAAACCATGCTGGAGTAAAGATAACCTGTACAGTATTATCCCACTGGATACTGCTTGACAAATCATGATTTGCCAAACTTAATTCAGGTAAGTTTAAGTGAAATATTTATAAGTACTGAATCTTTTATAAAGTTTTATAAAACTCAGAAACACTTATAAATTCTATTGAAATTAGTTACCATTTACAGAAAAAAGTATAATTATTTGACCTTTTATAATTATGACGAACAAAGGGAAAATCGTTGATTGTATATTGTTACTGGAAAAGGTCTATGTAAAATACTCATCCTGGCATTTTAATGCAAATACTTTAATACCACAAACATACCTGCAAATGTTTACCCCACTAAGTTTACCACTGGTTTCATTACGTCTTGACAAAAGGCTCAAAGTTATTTTATTTTTTTGAGACAGAGTTTTGCTCTTGTTGACCAGGCTAGAGTACAATGGTGCAATCTCAGCTCACTGCAACCTCTGCCTCCTGGGTTCAAGCAATTCTCCTGCCTCAGCCTCCAAGTAGCTGGGATTACAGGGGACCACCACCATGCCTGGCTAATTTTTGTATTTTTAGTAGAAATGCCAGGCTGGTCTCCAACTCAGGTGATCCACTCGCCTTGACCTCCCAGGTGCTGGGATTATAGGCATGAGCCACCATGTCTGGTCTCAAAGTTATTTTTATGATTCACTTATCACATCAAATTTGCCATAGACAATGTCATTTTCTGCACAAAGGTTTTAACCATCTAAGCCCTGTATACAGGGTAGTTGAGCATGAAAGATGCACTGGGGAAATCACAGGTGTAACTTAGATAGCAGTTATGACTGCTTTAGAAACGTCACCATTTTACAACAAGCATCCTCTTGTTTTAGGATGGCTGATTTATATTCATAGTATTAATACAGAGAACTCAGAAAACAAGATATTTAAGAATTGATATTGTATATACTTGGTTTAATACCATTTTTAATTCCTTAACAAATGTCGGTGATTTGTTTCAGTATATCTAACTTTCTTACCTAGATAACAAATATTTTGGTAGAAAGGAAATTCTGAATATATGCATGCAACATAATGAAAAGTTGTCTATAATGTTTAGGAGCCCTTTGGAGGAGTCAACCAATGAATGCAGGCACTGCCGTATACGTTAGCCGTAGAAGTGGGAAGGAAGAAACACAGGATAACTGAGCTCTGAGCACACCTAGACTGCTCTACATGCAAAGCGTTAACAGTACACAATGATTTAAAACGAATGCAGTCTGCATTCTCAGAGTAAGTAATCTAATCATTTTCACTCTATATGACTATAGGAAGCTTTTGGCATAACCCTGAATTAAAAGTAGTTCTAAGCAAATTATATTTTGCAGATTAAAGTGATAACACCTGCCAACCTTAGAAAAAAAAAAAAAAAAGATCAAGGTTGCCAAGGGCTTATGCAGAAAATCACTTCAATGCTTTATGTCATTGTTTCTGTAAATGAGATTCTACACCTAAGCATGGACACTGTTTCCATTTCCAATCATGAAAGCCATGGGTGGGCAACAGATAAAGCCTGGGCTCCACAATGAGGAGATGAGAGCGTCAGGAGCTCTCCACCCGCCAGCTGTGTCACCTCAGGGAAGATACTTGACTCCTTTAAATCTGTTTTCTTTGGTACAGATGCCTTAATTCTTGCTGCCTGACTTCAGAGGGTTATTGTGAAAATTAAATGATAAATACAAAGTCTAATTTACAGATTACAAATATCACATAAATACTTTTACTACGTGGAGTTGAAAAAATGGGATCCCACTTTCATTTTGTTTCATGTATCTTCTTTGATTTCCCATTTTCTCATCGATAAAGTGGAAGATATATACAAATAATCCATGATCTCCTCCAGCTCTGAAATTCTGACACTAAGAGGTTTGTGTTAGTAAAGAAACCTTCAGAAAAGAAACCTAGAGTCTCTTTTGTGAGTATCCAAGATTTTTGAATAATGCCAAAATATCCGAATGAATTTTATATATTTGAAATCTCATACTTAAACTGCTGCTGTTGACATAATATAATATGTATGTAGTATGAGCATGTATACACATTATATATGAACCATACACATTGGTATGTCTGTACATTACATTTTAATAAAACATTAAAATTGCAATATTTTTAATAAATATGGGCTTAATGGCATATTACAGGATAGCTTAGTATGAAAAGGAACATGTTTGATAAAATAAAAGTAGTCATAGTATCTAAATCTTGTCCGTGTATATTCAGATTGTACAAATAAGGTCATTTAAAGATAAAGTTATAGCTTAATTTGAGACTTTTCACATCTGTGTGAGTCGAATGATTCACTGTGCCCCAGTTGCCCAACTTTCCATATCTTCTCCTCCAGCAAAAGGTACTCTTCAAAATGAGAGTATAAAATATCTTTAGAGACTATTACAGGAAAATCCTAAAATAATCATATGACATCACCACAAGGAGTGTGGAGATGTCAAAAGTTGACTCAGAGGAAACTGGGCATTTAGAGGTGTTTTAAAAACAACTATGCAGCTTTTAAGGTCACATTCTGAGAGAGAGGGAGAGAATATCTGAGGCTTACAAGAAGATAGATATGCATAAGCCAAACAATACAACAAAGCATACAATATTGCACGTATACACATACACAGTCTGTACTTTGCATAGCTTCAATATATGCTTGAACTTAAGTTACTGTGGTTTACATAACAGTTTGAATTTCAGTTAGCATAGTTGTGTTAACTGCATAGTTATGTTAACTGTAATTGCATGAAGTATAAACTTTGCTGCTAGCTCTTTAGTATGCAAACCACTGCATAAATAACATGTGCATCATGATCCATGACCACGCAAATTACTTCAAAGTCTACTGGCGGCTCCTCGCTATACATCTGTTATTTAGTTCATGCACAGACAGTAAAGCTTGCAATTGTGTTGCCTCCTTTACTCCTAGTGATAAACTGAAAATATTTACAAAACTGGATAATTGATAAGAGGAATTGATTAAAGATTCAAATAGAAATGGAAAGTGGAAGAAATACATTGGAAATTTTGACACAGCTGTTGTTCAAGAGACTCTAGACTTGCAGCCATAAAAAATGCCATAATGGTGAACTTACATATAAGTAAGGAAAGTCATTACGATTAAAAGGAAGAAAAGTGGGAGAAAAGCTTCTTGTTAAAGGAATTCAGGTATTACGCAACATTGAAGGCACAAAAGATGAAATGTTGAAAGCTAATGCAAACTCAGAAAGGAGTATGACAATTTGTGTAGGCAAAGATGCTTGCTTCCTGTTGTAACTTATGCAATGAGAAAAAGGCAAACACTACTCAAAACTACTCCTGGTACGTTTTTCACAATGAAACAAAACACATTAGTTCTTGGTGTTACCAATGTTTCAAATTATAGTATAAATAATTACTAGTTATACTGTTTTTCATTTTTCTATTCTTATAAGTGACAGTAAGAGAGCGTTTAATATTTTCAAACAAAATGTGTACAAGTCATGGAATAATCATAAGTTTTCCATTGATTATTATGATTATCCTTCAGCTTCAGTTTGCAGGAGATTTATATGATTTACTGTACCATCCAAAGCAAAGACTAGGAAGAGAAGATTTTTCAGGGTAACAGCCTTGACATGGCAAAATCCTGTCTCTACAAAAAATACAAAAGTTAGTCAGGCTTGGTGGCACACGCCTGTAGTCCCAGCTACTCAGGAGGCTGAGATGGGAGGATCACTTGAGACTGGGGAGGTCGAGGCTGCAGTGAACCACAATTGTGCCAGTGCACTCTGGCCTTCTGGCCTGGGCAATAGAGTGAGACCCTGCCTCTAAAAAAGTAAGACACAGCAGCCTTGAAGGGAGGGATTAGATCAAGAATTTGTTCAGGTTTCCAGTTTTTTCATGATTCAGTCTTGGTAGGTTTATGTGTTTCTGGAATTTATCCATTTTTTAGGTTGTCTAATTTGTTAGTGTATAATTGTTCACAGAAGTCTCTTATGATCTTCGGTATTTGTGTTATCAGTCCTAATGTCTCTTCTTTCATCTCTCATTTTGAGTCTTCTCTTTTTCTAGGTCTAGCTATAGGTTTTTATCAATTTTGTTTCACTTTTAAAAAGGAACAACTCTTAATTTATCTTTTGTTTTTCTAGTCCCTTATTTATAACTGCTCTGATCTCTTTCTTTTCTTCTGCTAACATTGAGCTAAGTTTGTTCTTTTTCTAGTTCCTTGAGGTATAATGTTAGGTTATTAGAGATCTTCCTTTTGATGTAAGTATTTACTGCTATAAACTTCCCTCTTAGAACTGCTTTTACTGCATCCCATTAGTTTTGATATGTTATGTTTCCATTTTTATTTGCAAGTCTGAACAGACCATAATAAGTTAAGAAGATCAAATCAGTAATTAAAATTATTCCAAAGAAAAGCTGAGGACCAAGAGAGTTCACAGCTGATTTCTACCAATCATTTAAAGAAAAACTAATATAAATTCTTCTCAAACTCTTCTAAAAATGTAAAGAGGAGGAAATATTTCTAAACTCCTTTTACAAAGCCAGCATTATCCCCATACCAAAACCAGATAAAGACATTACATGAAAAATAAACTATGGGCCGATATCACTGATAAACACAGATATAAAAATCTTCAATAAAATATCAATAAACAGTATTTACTACATTAAAAGGATCATTCACCATGATCAAGTGATTTGTCCATGGGATGCAAGGTTGATTCAACATATGCAAATCAGTAAATGTAATTGATATCGTTTGGCTCTGTGTCCCCACCAAATCTCATCTTGTAGCTCTCATAATTACCACGTGTTGTGGGAAGGACCTGGTGGGAGATAACTGAATCATGAGGGCAGGTCTTTCCTGTGCTGTTTCTTGTGATAGTAAATAAGTCTCATGAGATCTGATGGTTTTAAAAATGGGAGTTTCCCAGCACAAGTTCTCATTCTGTCTTTGCCTGCTGCCATCCATGTAACATGTGACTTGCTCCTTCTTGCCTTCTGCCATAGTTGTGAGGCCTTCTCAGCCATATAGAACTGTAAGTCCATTAAACCTCTTTCTTTTGTAAATTGCCCAGTTTCAGGTATGTCTTTATCAGCAGGCTGAAAATGGACTAACACAGTAATTCACTATATCACCAGATTGAAGGACCATATCATCTCAATAGATGCAGAAAATGCATTTGACAAAATTCAACATACTTTCACCAAAACAGCTCTCAATAAAGTATACAAGGAATATTCCTCAACACAATAAAAGCCATATGTGACAAGCCCACAGTGACATCATACTCCATGAAAAGTTGACAGCTTTATCTCTAAGATCACGAAGATAAGGATTCCATTTTTACCACTGCTATTCAGCATATTTCTGGAAGTCCTAGCCTGAGCAATTAGGCAAGAAAGATAAAGAACATCCAAAAATGGAAAGAAACAAATCAAATTAACCTTGTTCACAGATGACATGATCTTATGCTTAGAAAAGCCTAGACTCCACAAGAAAAGTTTTAGAACTGAGAAATTCAGTAAAGTTGCAGGATGCAAAAATCAACTTATAAAAGTCAGTAGCATTTCTATATGTGAAGAAACTGTCTGAAAAATAAAGAAAATAATTCCATTTAGAAAACATCAAAAAATAGAAGTAAACTTAACCAAGGAAGTGAAACATCTATATACAACATTCATGAAAGGAATTGAAGATAACACAAATAAATGTAAAGATGTCCCTTGTTCATGGATTAGAAGACTGTTAAGATTCATACTTCTTGGACTCGGGAAGGGGGACATCACACACCGGGGCCTATTATAGGGAGGGGGGAAGGAGGAGGGATTGCATAGGATTTATACCTGATGTAAATGACGAGTTGATGGGTGCAGCACAGCAACATGGCACAAGTATGCATATGTAACAAACGTGCACGTTATGCACATGTACCCTAGAACTTAAAGTATAATAATAATAATAATAAAAAGATTCATACTTCAAGCAATCAACAAATTTAATGTAATTTCTATCAAAATTCTAATGTCATTCTTCACAGAAATACAAAAGAAATTCTAAAATGTATTTGAAACCACAAAAGATCCCAAATAGCCAAGAAGTAATATTGATCAAAAATAACAAAGCTAGCTGGAGACAACATACTACCTGATTTCAAAATATATTATAAAGCTACAGTAATCAAAACAGCATGGTACTGACAAAATAAGAATTGATATATTGAACAAACATATATGACAGAGAGCCCCCAAATAAGCCAATTGGTTTTCAAAGGTGCCAAGAACACACAATGGGGAAGAGACAGATTTTTAAATAGATGAGGCTGGAAAAATGGATTCCACATAAAGATAAAAAATGAAACTATCTCACCCCTTATACAAAAATCAACTCAAAATGGATGGAAGACTTAAAGACTTGAAACTATAAAATTACTAGAAGAAAATATAGACAAATAGCTCACTGACATTGGCCTGGACAGTGATTTCTTAGATGTGACCCCACAAGCACAGGCAAGAAAAGCAAAACACAGACAAATGTAATTGAATCAAACTAAAAAACTTCTGCACAGCAAAAGAAACAATAGAATGAATTCTCCCACACACTGGGAGAAAAGAGTTACAAATCATACACTGGATAAGGGGTTAATACCCAGATTATATAAAATGCAAGGAACTCAAACTACTCAATAACAAGAAAACAAATAACCCTACTAAAAAAGGGCAAAGGACCTGAATACACATTTTCCAAAGGAATACATACAAATGGCCGACAGATATATGAAAATTTGTTCACCATCTATAATCATTAGAGAAATGCAAATTAAAATCACAATGAGAAATCACCTCACACCTATTAGATCAGTTATTATCAAACAGATGATAGATAAGTATTAGTGAGGCTTTGGAGAAAGGGGAATTCTTACACACTGCTTTCAGTATTATAAATTAGTACAGCCATTTTGAAAACCAGTATGTAAACTCCTCAAAAATCTCAAAATAGAATTACTCATCTGTCCAGCAATCTCACTCCTGGGCATATATACCTAAAGGAACTAAAACCAGTATGCTGAAGAGATATCTGTACTCTCGTGTTTATCGTAGCATTAATCCTAATAACCAGCATTTGAAAGCAACCTAAGTATCCATCAACAGATTTCTAAAATATGACAAATATACATAATGGAATACTATTCAGTCTTAAAAAAGGAAATTCTGCCATTTGCAACATGTATAAACCTAGAAGACATTATGTTCAGTAAAATAAGCCAGGCATAGAGATATAAATACAATATAAACTCACCTATATGTGGAATCTAAAAAGTTGAACTGATTGAGTAGAGAGTAGAATGGTGATTACCAGAGGTGGGTAAGGGTAGAGAGGCATTGACAGAGAAATGGGGAAACATTGGCCAATGAGTACAAAGTTTCAATTAGATGTGAGGAACACATTCTGGTGTTCTACTGCACAGCAGGATGACTATAGTTAATAATTACATTTTTCAAAATAACAGAGGATCTTAAATGTTCTCAGCACCAAGAAGTGATAAATATTTGAGGTGATCAATATGCTAATTAGGCTTATTTGATCATTTTACAATGTAACATGTGTTGAAACATCACATCATATTCCATAAACGTATACAATTTGTCAGTTAAAAATAAAACTAAATTTTTAAAAATTATTGACATTTAGAAATTTACTCATGCCAATTTTATTCCAATATACTTATTTCTGCATCACTTGGTATCTTCATGTAGACAAACCCATAATTAATATGTATCTATGATGTTCACTTTTCTATTCTTACTTTCAAGGTGACATCTTCTACACCGAATAGATGGATTTAGAAAGGTTATTTTTAGCTCTCCCTATGGCTGACTTAATGCTACACTAGCCATTACAAGGCACATTAGTTTCTTGCCGGAACGTTTTTATCATGGAAGTAAGCTTGAGGCCTACCACACTTCATGAATTTTATGAAAAATTCTTTTGTTTTGCCTTTTAAAAATTTCTCCCTTTCTGCTTCTTTATTTTCCCATTGTTCTAGTTTTTGTACTTGAGAGTGTCATTTTGACACTTTCTATTTCCAATGAAAAAGTTTTATTTTAACACTTTTATTTCATGTGATTATGTTTTAACTCTACAAAATCTGTGAAAGCCCTCACAATCTTGGTATACCATCTACATCTAAGCATTGTGCTAATACGTAGAAGGATGTCTATAGCATGTTAAATTAAGAAATTTGTCCTGTTAATCCCACTGCAAGTTTTTCCTGATAAAGTTTTTCTTATGGGTTTTGAATTTCTCATGCTTATTAATTTTTATTTATACTGTAAATCCTGTTTATAGAACTATGGTGCTTTACTTTACAATAATTATAAATTATCGTTAATAGAACATCCATGCTATAAAATCTGTATCTGAGTTTCATGACTTTTTTGTCATCTGTTGCTTATAATCACATTCTCTAAAACGATGTATCATATAGAGAAGTTTTATCTTATAAAGCTTTTCTTGTATATTGCTTATGTGTTAGAGTTAAGACATAAATGAAAATAAGATATTGTTCACAGTGTATTTTATGAGCAATCTATAAGGAGACCAAAATTGTGAGGTATAACTCAGTTCAACAAAGGTGGCTACCTAAATTGTTTCTAGTACATTGCAGGCTAGGTTTTCAACCCTAGACAGAAACATCAAATCCATCTATAACTCTTTTGGAAACCTATTATCAAATGAGAAAAAATTTCCTAGCTGACTTCCTTATCTTATGATGGGGCTTTGACACTTGAATCAACTAATAATTGTAGCCGTTTCACAGAAAAGGTCAGTTTTGACAAATGGCCTCTTGCACATGGTGAAAACACTCTTTTGCTGTCAGGCTAAGGTTTTACTCAATAAATGCAGTTATAAAATCAGAAATATCTTTGGATGGACCATAATATACCCACAGGGCATTTAGAGAAAAGTAAATCTTCATTTTTGTCTTAAATTATCTTCCAATTGACAAAAACAAATACGAATTAGTACAAAACGCCATAGGTAACAGAGTTACATGGATAAGCCACTGCAGCTATGTAACAATAAGTCTCTGATGCCATGCAACCAAGGGTAGATGAAGGATAAAAGACAATAGAATGAGGACAGTGTATATAAATGCTATTATATGGCAGCTAAGTGGTAGCTAGTCACAAATAAATGAATGGTTCAAAGTAGTAACCTTTCATAAAAGGTAAGTTAAATGGGTATCATTCAAATTCATATTTATGCATGTCCCATTTGTGCTTGAGAAGTAAGCCTTGTACAAGGTATCTTTCTAGAATATCTGAATAATTATAATTCATCGGGGTTTTTAAGTATAAAGTTATCAGAATTTGTTGAAGAACTTAGGAGTTATTATGTAACCACTATGTCACTTTTAAAAAGAATTCTTGTCACATCACATAGAATAAGAGTTAACTCCCCATTTAGTCTTCTGAGAAACAAACATGTATCTGATGACCAAGAATTCATCGAAATGAGTGTTTACTTGAATACCTATTGTGTGCTTAGCACTGCTGCATTATAGGGGGAATATGAAAGAAAAAAATGGTTGTCACCATAAAAGAACTAATGAATAACACACATGCAAATTTAACAAATGTTAAAATGCACTATTATACTAAGAGTCAAACAAGTACTCCAGGACAATGCAATAATTCAAAAGACATGAAGAGGCGGCAGAGAAGTGGTCTGCATAATGGAGGATACTGGTTTTCACTTTTGCCAACGCAATTTACAAAAACTTGGATAAGTAGGAAGAATAACAAACACCATGACAAACAGAAAAACAAAGTGAAATTGTGGGCAATGAAGATGATATATTTTTGGACAATGAGATCAGAGAAAAAAGCAGGCAGAAAGGAAAACTTGGGGCGTGGGAGAACACAGGAATGCCGTAAGAGGAAGTATTGTGAAGAGGGATTGATAAGTAAATGTCCCATTAAACTAGGCCTGAAAATCCAGACAAGTACATAGAGAGTAAATATTTATTGTTTATTTTTGTTGTTGTTTTCTCTTAAGAGGGAAGAGAGATCGTGAGAATGCTGTTATGTGCCTATCAATCCAGCAACAAAGTGCTGGAGCAATTTCCTTCTTTATGATCAAATCTTCCTCTTAGAGGAGCCTTGGAATAGAGTAGATAAGTGTCCCAGTGGAAGTAAACATTAGACAATTCAAAATATTAGAACAGACATCCATCGAGAACTTAAGACTCTCAGTAAGGAAATAAGGCATTATCATCTTAGAAACAAGAGCCGAAGCTATTAAAATGGAGTACCAAAAAGAGGATCAAAGATAAAACACAGAAATACTTGTAGTTAGAAGCAGCAAACGAGAAATACAAGCACTATGAAAAAGTAAAGAAAAAGTTTAATATGCTGTTATCAAAATGAAGGAGGAACGTTTAAGAGGCTAACCTAGTTAATTGTATTCAATGTCATTTGAATAAAGCCAAAAAGAATGAGGCTAAGTTTGTAATGAGAAAGCAGAAATTTGGGAGGTTTGTAGTTTCAGCAAAGTTTTGAAAAATAAGATGAAATTATAAAGGATGAAAGAAACAATGGGTAATAAAGAAATGAGAGAGAAGATAAATGATAGTAACATACCAGAAACCCAAGATGAGTTAAAGATTTCTTCATGAGAAAGCAGGGAGGTGCAATATAGTATATCAGTGAAAAGCTATGGAATTAGACTGGCTCCGTTCAGGTTCCCAGGTTTGACTCTCCTACTTGCTGTTTATGTAATTTGTGTAATTTTTATACATCATTTCCTCTTAGTTTTATTTCCTCTTCTGAAAATAATGAGATAATTGTGATGTCAGCTTCATAAGGTTATTATGAGAATTTTAAAAATAACTCAGGGAAATATATTTCTTGGCAATTTATTATAATTTAGTATTATTTGGATAGGTTGTTTGCACTGGCAAAGGAGTCACGATGAATGAAAATATCCTAGATGAGGGGTGGTCATGTTACAGGAACAAGGACGTGGATGTTAGCCTTATATCACATTGGACCTTCTCAGTATTTTCAAACAGATAAAATTAAAAACGGTAGTTTTCATTGCTTCCTAATTCTCTGCACATAAAATTCTCTCCACTAATACATAAAGCTTGGAGATTTAAGTTTTAGGATTAATATAAATTATCTACAGAAGAATCTTATCATAGTGAGTAAATCTGGGCCAGGCGCGGTGGCTCAAACCTGTAATCCCAGCACTTTGGGATGGCTCAAGCCTGTAATCCCAGCACTTTGGGAGGCCGAGACGGGCGGATCACGAGGTCAGGAGATCGAGACCATCGTGGCTAACACAGTGAAACCCCATCTCTACTAAAAAATACAAAAAAAAAAAAACTAGCCGGGCGAGGTGGCGGGCACCTGTAGTCCCAGCTACTCAGGAGGCTGAGGCAGGAAAATGGCGTGAACCCGGGAGGCGGAGCTTGCAGTAAACTAAGATCCGGCCACTGCACTCCAGCCTGGACTACAGAGCGAGACTCCCTTTCAAAAAAACAAAAGAAAAAAGTGAGTAAATCTGGACTTGTCAATGGGGTGCAAATTGACATTATGCCACTCTATTGGTTTGACTCACCTAGCTCACCAAGAACCTTACAAAACATTTCCTAAATTGCTGTGTCATTTTGCCATGCTTAGTCTGCACAGCAACCAGATTTATAATCAATTTTTGTAGCATAAATATGAAAGAAGAGATAAAATGGTAAAGACAACTGAGAAGATGACTTTTCTCTCTAAATCCATAGCAGTTCAGGAGTCTCCAGTAGATTTAGGAACACCATAAAATTTGGCACAAAATATCTGAGAATTATCTACGATGGTACTTGTCTTTATTTCTAATTTTATACTTAATGGTATAATATGTCTAATTGAAATTTGAGTGTTTCATGGTTAGGCATATGGCTTTCCTAAACAGTCTGGCAATTGCTAGTTACCATGAAACCTAGGAAAGAGGACTCCATTCCCATCTATGCAAGCTTTCAGTAACATGACACTAGGCAAAACAAGGACTACCTACGTATAAGATTTTACATTGTGTAGGTAGATGACTTAAATCAAAAGCTGTCTAAACATTTAAAGTATTCATGTTATATAGGCTTATCCTTTAAAAAATTCTTTGGAAAATGTCTGGTATTACAACACAAAAAATGAGGAGCTTACAAATACATTGCCTATTTTTTTAGATGTGTAGGCAGGGCAGATCTACACTCTTGCATTGGACTGGAATACCCGGTGATTACCAATGTGCAACAGATGGAAATGCTGAATGCTAAGTAACATATCCTCTTGATTACTGTACTTTAAAGTATGTGAGATTTATTATAAGCCTAATTCTAATTCAATGAATGCCATCAACAGATTGCACGATGGGTCATTTTCACTGTGGGGTGTAAAAGAACTACTAAAAAAGTTGACAGGCAAAGCATATTAGAAAACAATCTTGTAAATTTGATTAATGGCACTTGCGAATTCACATTTATTCAAAATAATGTTTTCTGTACATATGGTGACATGGGAAATCTTAGGCCACCCCCTGGGAAAACATAATGAAGATAAGCAGCTGTTAAAACCCAATTTTGATGCTTTGTAATAAAAAAACACCAGTCTAAGTATTTGAATTAAAACAAATCTGTCACTGAAAAAGGCATTTTTTTAATACAATGGCAAGCCAGTGCACTTAGCCAGCTCATAGATCCAGTATTCAACTGATCTTAGGAGGGAAGGCAGAGTTCATGACTGCCCTGCCATGGAGTCCCCATGGTTCCTGGGCAGCCCTTACACAGTGCCACGCCCATTGAAATAAGCATACCTCTCCTGCCTATGGATCAAGATGGAGGGGGAGGCTGGAAACCCTTCATCCATCAACACTGACTCCCTATTCTGAGCTATCAAATTTTCATTGCTAAGTCTTCGCTATACGAGCAACAATCAAGAGTGCTTAGATACTGGTTTCCCAGAAGATAGGGAAGATCATTGGCTACAATTAAGCAATTTGTGTCCACAATTAGGCAGCAGGCTTTTTGATCAGAGAATCTAGGAGAGAGAAGGCAGCCTTCTCTATCAACTACAATGATTTCATTACTTCAAGCTCTCTGGATCAGTGCTGTCAAGTAGACAAACAAAGCAAGCCACAAGTAGAATTTGAAGTTTCTAGTAACCATATTAAAAAAGTAAAAAGAAACAAATGAAATTAATTTAACAAGATGTTTTATCCATATATATTTTATCTTATATGAATATGTGTAATTCTTTTTTCATACTAAGTCTTCAAAAGTCAGTATGTATTTTACACATAGAGCACATCTCAATTCAATCTAGGCATAATTGCAGAGCTCCATAGAAAGATATGTACAATGACTACCATTTGTACTGCACAAATACTGATGGTATCTAATATCTAAACTCCATTGTTTAGTTTGTGTTACGTTTAATCAAAACCAGAGTAATTAGTAGTTAAAACCTGAGAAAACATAATCGATAGGATAAATTCCCTAAAAGAAAAAGTATGGAAACCTGAGTGTAACTTTGGGCAGATAATGAAAACCAAAACATGTCTATCAAAATCCAGATGTTTTGCCTAAACCATAATGCCAAAATACATTTAGATGATTGATTGCAACTTTTACTTTTCATCAACAATAGCAATAAAATGATGCTCTGTAATTTATCTTGTTAATTTAGCAGGGAAATCACAGTGGCTATTTTAGGCCCAGTCAAATTTTAGATACTGAATGGTGTGGATTATACATCAATACTGATGTAATTGTACATAAGGATGCAATTTCCTTTTTTGCTTTATGATCAAAAGCTCTAAGTTTCTCTTCTAAAACTTAAAAATCTCTTTGTAGATACTTTGTAATTTTGTGATTTACTTCTTGTCTCAGTTTTCCTTGTCTACCAATCTTAAAATCTCAAAAATTGATTTCAAAAGACTTAGCTTTTTCTTTTTCTCATTTTATATAAGAGAAAATATGTAATCTTCTTGTTAATTTAGATAGTCAGGATTTATATATTTATAATACCAATTTTGATTACGTGTACTGTGTATACTTAACTATCTAATTTGAAACAAGACTCAATAGCAAGGCAAAAAATATTTTAAAAGTTCATTTCATTGATCTGTAGCTAATATTAGTTGTTTCTTATCTAAAGTAGGGCTTTACTCTTTTGCATTCTAACTTGGTGTTATCTTTAAATATTTTACGTAATAAATACCAAACACTTAAACCCAGAATCAGGATTTTAAAAATATGGTCTCAACCTGTTTTCTACTCTACATTTGTAGTTCTGCATAAAATTATTTCTACTTACTCTCTCTCCCAGATGCAGTTCTTGATCTTCAGTTTCCGATATTTAGTACTAGGCTTTCCTCATCACTAAAAAGCCTGCCTTCTTCATTTCACATTGGTCAATTTGTATCTATCCTTCAAAGTCTCACATTGACTATTTCTTTGGAAATTTTTTTTTTCAGAGCACTGCAGCATAGAACTCTCTCCTACCTCTGACCTTTTCTAGTATTTACTAGAAGTATCTAGTAGTTATTTTCATCGGGATTTTTAAAAAGCTGAATTAACAACAACAAAAAAAACTATAGAAACAAGAACAAAACAAGCAATGTTGCCTAACTTTCAACAATTGCAGCTGTTTCTAGCAGGATGAAAGACCTCTAGGAAGATTGAGGGAAAGGGTGAATAACTGAGGCAGGAGAATAGGGTCTGAAGACAGGAAACCTAAGCCCAATATTCACTGACTTCCTAGAATTGAATCAAAAGGAAAACTCCACCTCTCCGTGTCCAAGTTACAAAAGGATCAGAGGCAACCCCTACTTTCGGCCTGAAGATAAAAAATGGAGAATACCTCTGAGGGGTCACCTCCTGCAACTGATGGTGGGCCACTCCTTCATTTACATAGGGTGTAACCAACTAACAAAGGGGAAGAGGGTGTTTAAAACTCAAAAAATTCTGAAACCAGTGCACTTGAGCCGCTGGCTGGAGCCTGCTACCACTCCATGGAGTGTACTTTCCTTTCAACAAACCTATGCTTTCATTGCTTCCTTCTCTCGTTGTTTTGTTTGGGCATTTTGTCCAATTCTTTGTTCAAAATGCCAAGAACCTGGGTGACCCATAGTCAACCCTCCACTGGTAACATAACCATCCTCAGACTAGATAGGAACATACAGCTATGAGAAGGGGCACTACACAAGCTTATAGCTACCTTGATAGAGCTCCTCATCTGTGAATGTTTTAACCTTGTACCAATTTAGCCTCAATGTCCAGGTGAGAGATATTCTTGGCCAGGATCACCTGTCTGTCATTTGGCTGTCAACAGTACAAAAAGGATATCTAACAAAATATACTACCTAGACTCTAATGGAAAAACACAAGTACCCAGCTATACCACCTTACCAAGGTAGAAAAGAGTGCTCCTCCCCCAGGAAACCAGGATGATATTAGAAAGGGTGAAAAACAGATGATGAGTGGAAACACAAATAAATAATGATCACAACTCAGTAGTTAACTAATTAATATACTGCACGGTTATCTTCATGGTTGCTAAACTTTCTATACCTAGGCTTTTTTTCTCATTAAAGTGGAAATTCCTTAGGAATTTTATGCTTCTTAGTATCTTCTACAATGTCTTATATATAATAGGTTCCTAATGTATTCTTTCCATTCTTTTCCTTACTATGAATGTTAGCAAATATTTTACTCCAATGGAAAATGTTTTTAATTAACCTAAGTGTGGTAAACATGCACATGTTGACATGTTTAAATGTATATGTTCATATTCACTCTTTTGCATGTGTCAGTTTAGTTCAGTTCAACAGATAAAGTATACACTGTAAAAATAGAGTACGTATTCTCTGAAAGCAATGTACTAAGCTAGGGACAAAAGGATAAAAAAGATGTCCCTGCGCTCAGGTCCTGTACTTTTATGCTGTCTGTTTTTAGAAAATAATTACTATAATAAATCATGGTCTAACAACTGGTATTTTTAAATGCTCTCAGTTTTGTTTCTAGAAATTTAGAATGCCTAAAGACTTGAAGGACATTTTTATTATAACAGGGGGAAAAAAATTCTTATAAAAGCAGACAGCTAACGCTTACTTCTTTAGTCTTCATAGCACAAAGAAAGCGGGCATTATTTTTCTTTCTAGTATTAGTTTTATGTATGTAGTTAACTATAAATATTATTTCTAATTATATTTTCAGAAATGAAAAGTTCACAAATAATGTCCAGCATGTAATTTCATTAAATGTCACTGTTTTTTGATTTATGACCTTTTGAAGCCAGTTTTAAAGAATTCTATATAATAACTATTTGCCTTTTTATTTGAATACATTTATTTATGTAACTAATGATGACTGAACACCTATGTAGAAGCCATAACAGTAAGCATTTCTGGGACCAGAAACCTGAGGAATAGCATAATATGCCTTGAAGAGTTTCACTTTTCAATGGAGATGATAAATCATATCCACAAATGACTGATATCAGATAATATCTAAAAATTTGTACGAGACAGTTAAGAACTCTAGAAAGAGTTCATAGAACAGATTTCTGTGCACCCTGCTTAGAGCAGCTTTCCCAGGTGTAGTAACAGATGAGCTGGATTTAAAGGCTCCATTCTAGCTTTCTAGTCTCATCTACTGGTTATCCCCTTACTCTCTTCTTCTCTCATCTAATTGCTGATTAAAATGATGCCTTGCACTCTCTTTGACTCTTTGCTCTTGTTAAGATAAAACTCTAATATCCTTCTTATCATTTAGGGTTCAATTCATTCAGACTGGATTTATGGAGTTTGTAATATATTCCAAGCACTGTCCCATGGAACGTCATTTCCAAAAAAAAATGACCCAGTGTCTGCCCTCAATGAGTTCAGAAACAAAGATTGTAAAAAACAATCACACAGCTCTAGGAGAGGTATATATGTGATTCCTTAACAGTGGAAGTGAGTTGTGGAAGGTTTATCTGAAATTTAAGTGGCTTGGATGGTGATAAGGGAAGGCCTTCACAGAGAAAGTAAAATTGATTAGAACCTTAAATGTTGAGTATTCATGGCAGACAATTGTAGTTTGAATAGTGTTATTAAAAAATAGCCAAGGAAGTGTATAAATACGCTGTACTCCACCACTGGCAGAGTAAGACTCAAACCAAATATCAAACTTTAGCTGACCAGGGGTACATTCTAGCAGGAAAGTAGGGATCACACGGAGGTAGTCAAAAAGAAAGCCAAGAAAACTCACCTGCTTATGTCACTGGAAATGTCTGTCTCTATTCTTATTTAAAAAGTTGTGTCGCATGAAATTTTAGTTTGGCAATTGCTTTATTTTCATTTTAATTTTGACCAGACTCTAACACATTGTGTATTGTGGACTATGTTTCCACAAGGCTTTTAAAATGTGATAATCTAAAACATAATGAATCCATGTCACTTGATTTTTTAAAATTTGCAGAGCACTAATCATACTATTATTCTGTTGATACTGACAACCATCATTAAGTCAAATGTTCCTAATTTCCAGTTTTAAAAAGTAAATGCTAGAGTTTAGTACTTACAGAAGCAGACCTGACTGAAAAGAGATCATAAATCTTTCACTGACAAGAAATTACCTGTGAATCAGAAGTTATTAATGCAAGATTTTCTCCAATAATTTGTTAGCTAAAGTATAAAAGACTCGGCATTTTCTCTGGAGTTTCAAGAAAAGAATGCACAATACAATAGCAATAGCACTGGGCTATTCGGGTCACTGAGAAAGGGTTTAAGTAGTTGACCTTTTTAATCAATATTGCCTACATATTCAAAATCCACTGTCCCACTGCCAATAATCTACTCTTTACTGTAAAATGTTAACTATGGTCAAATAACATGAGTTAAACTTCATTTAACCTTTTTTTTTTTTTTTTTTTAAAGAAATGAAGCTTCATACACATTTTAATTTCTCAAACATCTTAAGGAAAAATTTCAACTTCAAATGAAGACCTACTACTGGTAACAACTTATTAAAAGCAGGTGTTTTCTAAATCTTAACAAATGGCGATAACAATTCAATGTTGAAGCATTGCTAATGCATTCTAATAGTCAAATAATATTTTAGATCATTAAATTAGAATTTAATAAAGTTGATTTTAATAACGAGCAATTGAAGCAAAACAGCAAAACGACTTCATAGTGATATTCCATATTAATGGGCTGCAAAGTGCTGCTGAATCTAATCTTTCTCCTTCACTTCTGGATTCACCATACTTGTAGCAATTGTGATTGCAGGAACAATTATTTCTCCTGGTATCTTTCATCACATTCCAAAGCTACTTACCCTCCCCAGTGCTGGAACTGGTACTGTCAGAGCTCCAAAACCTTGCCGTTGTAGCAAAAAGTTACAGCTAAATGTATGTAGCCAGGGGGACAAATGTGGTGGTGCCATGAAGTAAACAGGTACAATCATAAAACTATGCCTGTTGCTGTGCAACAAATTACCCCAGAACTCCAAACTTCATCTGGAGTAATGTTCGCCATATTTGTCCTCAGTCTGTCATACCAGGGCATCACAGGCAAATATGCATCAGTGTCTACTTTGGTGAATCCTTTTATAGTTCTGTTCTGACCATTATTTTAAAAGTATCATATCTTCTTGTCTTAAAGATAATTATATGGGTCAGTCCAATAATTTCAGTTAGAATCAATTCTCTCTGTGAAAATGTTCTGTGACCTATTGTTTATAATGGCTGAATAGGTCTCCAGATATCATAATATTACTCAATATGTCGTCTTTAAAGATCATTATTTACAGATGTATACATAAATGGCTCAAATTAGTTATAACTATCAGTTTCAATACAAAAGAGATTCTTTCAATCTAGAGCTTGAAAGAATAATTATCTGTCAGCTTCAGTTGGTCATAAATACAGAGAGGATACAGTGGGATGGTTTGTCTCTATTCTACAGTGTCTGGGACATGGCTGAGAGACTTAAAATCCAGGCCTAGAAACATTTGAAACCTCATTCACTCACATGTCTGACCATGGATGCTGATGGTCAGTTAGGGGACTAGCTGGGACTGTCAGCAAGAACACAATGGCCTTTCTGTTTTATTAGCAAGTCTTCCAAGGAAAAGAGAAACCACATTGCCACTTATGGTCAGACCTCAGAAGTTGTGCCACATCCCTCTACCACTTTTTATTGGTCAAAGAGGTCACAAAAGTACACCCAGGTTTCAGGAGAGGGTACATAGACTATACCTGTCAATAGAGGCACATCACCATTACATTTTAAGTATATAGGATGATTTTCATATGTATACATAGGTGTAGTCATCTTTGGAAAATACAATCTTTCACAAGAAGTACTAGAAGCAGAAAATCATGCTGGTGGAATTCTGAATTTGAAACTTGAAATGTCTTTCCAATCACCTGGGAAATTAAGTTAGTAGTAACATCAATTTCAATACCATTATCCTCTGTGCCCAGTATGTCATATGAAGCATAGTAATGCTAATATGTTACTTACAAGCTTTTTTGAGATGATTTGAGATCAGCTACCATGTGTACCATTGTTTCTCTCTCTCTCTATATATATATATATGTATATATACACATATATATACACACACATATATATATGTTTTCTATACTACTAGCAAATTCAGAAACACAATCTGAACTTGTAGTTCAATACAATCCTAGAGCATTGTCCTATTTGCCCTCCTCCGTTAGTTTCCCATCTCTCTCCTGCACCACAAGAAGAACTACATTTAGTCATGGATGAAGGTTTAATGTGATTTGACTTGAGACTTGCATCAGTGAATCTCATATTTTCAAATTATGCATTCCAACAGAACATTAGGATAACGTTATTCACCATATAATCACCAAAAAGCATGAGAAACTACTGTTAAAAAGTGCTGAGTTTTAAAGACTAATTATTGTTGGAATATGATGTGGTCACCATGAGACCTATAAACTACCCGTCTTGTCCTGGCTAAAGGAGCATGTTCTAGATTAGTGAGAACTGAAAATGAAACTTCATCTGGATTAATGTTCGTCATATTTGTCCTCAATCTGTCACACTAGAGCATCACAGGTAAATATGCATCAGTATATATTTTGGTAAATCCTTTTATAGTTCTGTTCTGACCATTATTTTAAAAGTATCATATCTTCTTGTCTTAAAGACAATTATATGGGTCAATCCAATAATTTCAGTTAGAATCAATTCTCCTTGAAAATGTTCTATGACCTATTGTTTATAATAGGCTTAGTAGGTCTCCAGATATTATAATATTAGGTCTCCAGACCTACTAGGCTTAGTAGGTCTCCAGATATTATAATATTAGGTCTCCAGACCTACTAGGCTTAGTAGGTCTCCAGATATTATAATATTACTCAATATTTTGTCTTTAAAGATCATTATTTACAGATGTATACATAAATGGTTCAAAGTAGTTGTAACTATCAGTTTCAATAAAAAGAAATGCTGTCAGGGACTTATCTTCACAATGCAAACAACGATTACATTTGCCTTCTATGTTAAATCATAAATCAATTCCCACCAGTTAACAACTGAGTGGAATATATCAAGACCATTTCTATTAGATTCAAGTTTATGTATGTGTGTATTAGTAACTTTGATAGTTCAATTCTTATTAGATATAAAATATACAATATGCATTAATAACTTAGGAATAATATCAAATAGAATATGAAGGTAAAAAATATAAAATTTCAGCCAGGTGCAGCGGCTCATGCCTGTAATCCCAACACTTTGGGAGGCTGAGGCAGATGGATCTCGAAGTCAAGAGATCAAAATCATCCTGACTAACACAGTGAAACCCCATCTCTACTAAAACACAAAAAATTAGCTGGGCGTGGTGGTACAAACCTGTAGTCCCAGCTACTCAGGAGGCTGAGGCAGGAGAACCGCTTGAACCTTGGAGGCGGAGGTTGCAGTGAGCCTAGATTGTGCCACCACTCTCCAGCCTGGGCAACAGAGTGAGACTCCATCTCAAAAAAAAAATTTATATCTATATAGATATAGATATAGATATATATAGAGAGAGTTTCTTACTGTATGCATAAAACAGTTTGGTTTGGTTTTGCTATGATTCAAACTCCAGCTTTATCGAGGTATCATACTTTTTTTTCATGGATGTATAGTTTCCTCATGTTTGGAGTTAGTGGAAGGAATGAGAAAATTATCCTCGGTTTTACAGGCCACATTGTAAAATGGCAGAATATGGGATTGGACAAACTTGGGAATGTGACAAGTGAAATCAAACTTTCCTGAATCTGCAGATAATTTGATTGCTTCTAATGATTCTCCCAATTTAAAATGGGAACTAGAAACCTAGACATAGCCTTAGGAATTGATAAAAAGCAATGTTGGGAGCATAAAACAAAGTATTAAACTAAACATCCAGGAAGATACAGGAAGTTCAATTTAACAAATATTTATCAAACTAGCTTTATGCATAACATAAAATACTACCTATAAAAATAAAATTGGTCCAGGATTTGCCAATTAAGACATTTTTAGATAACTCTTATTTAAACTAGGCTTCTATCTTAACAGTAGAAGCCTCAATTAATTTATAGCCTCTTTTTAAATTCTATAGTTAATTATAGGCTAACATTTGTGTATTAGTTCTTTCTCATGCTGCTAATAAAGGCACACCCCAAACTGGGTAATTTACACAGGAAAGAGGTTTAATTGACTCACAGTTCGGCATGGCTGGGGAGGCCTCAGGAAGCTTATAATCATGACAAAAGGGGAAGCAAAGATGTCCTTCTACATATGGTGGCAGCAAGGAGAAGTGCCAAGCAAAAGTGGAGAATGCCCCTCATAAAACCATCAGATCTCATAAGAACTCACTATCATGAACACACCATGAGGGTAACCGCTCCCATGATGCAGTTACCTCCCATCAGGTCCCTCCCGTGACACATGGGGATTATGGGAACTAAAACTCAATATGAGATTTGGGTGGGGACATAGCCAAGCCATATCAACTTCATAAAAGCAAACGTAGATGTTTGTTTTTATGTTCCATTCTGTGACCAATTTAAAGATTTTGATTTTCAATTTATAATAAAATATGTGGGAATATAAATATGCCATATTCACACTGAAGTTGAAGATGGCCACTCATAAACTCCATGGCCAACTTCAAGTGACTTAAACTCAACCATGCCAACAATCACATTAAGTGTAAATGACAAACACTATAGTTAGAAGGCAGAAAAACCATCAGATTGGATGAAAAATACAGTTTTATCTTGTTACTGCATAAAGGAAATGAAACTTTAACACTGATACCTAAGTGGGTAGAATGACGATATAGCATGTTAATCAAAATAAAGTGGCTGTTACTGCAAGATACTAGACAAAGTAGATTATAGAACAAAGAATATCACCAAAGGTGAAAAAATTCTTTTTGCTATGATAAAGAGATCAGTTCGTCGAGAGGACATTGAGATCTTAAACTCTATGCATGCAGTAACGGAGCTTCAAAGTACATGAAGCAAAAACTCAATAGACCTGCAAGGGGAAATACATAACTACTGTTGCAGTTAAATATTTCAATAGCACTCTTTCAAAACTTGATAGAACAAATATAAAATTCCATAAATATATGGAAGTCTTGAAGAACACTAACAACCAAATCAAAGAAATTGACAGTTTTGAAAGCAGGATCTCAAAGATATCAGCTCACCCATGTTTATAACAGTATTACCACAATGGCCAACAGGTGGAAGCAACCCAGATGTCCACTGATGGAGGAATGGATGAACGAAATATGTATAAACATGCAATGGATTATTCAACCTTAGAAGGGAAGGAAATCTTGTTACATGCTACAACATGAATGAACCTTGAGGACATTATGATAAGTGAAATAAGCCAGCCACAAAAAGACAAATACTGTATGATTCCACTTACATGAGGTAACTAGAGTAGTCAAACGAATAGAAGCAGAAAATAAAATGGTGTTTGCCAGGACCTTGCAGGGGGTGGGGAGGAGAATGGGAAGTTGTTCAATGGGTATAGGATTTCATTTTACAAGATGAAAAAGTTCTGGAGATTTGTTTCACAACAATGTGAATACACTTAACACTATTATCTGTGCACTTAAAAAATGGTTACAATGGTAAAAAGAAAAAAATTGGCAATTTTAGAATAGTCCAATTAACAGCAGATTATACCAATTCTTTAAGAGTACATAGAACACTTACCGAGATATAGAACATCTAGGGCCATAACACAAGCCAACAGATTTAAAATAACTCAATTAGTGCAGTATGTTCTCTGACAGTTGAATTACAGGTCATTAATAGAAAAGATCTCCTGAAAATTGCTAATTAAAAGTTAAAACACCACACTTCTAAGTAATATGTGGGTCAAAGCAGCTATCAAATTGGAAATTAGAAATTTTCCTGAATGCCAATGAAAGCACAAAATATGAGAACAACTAGAATGTCACTAGATATATGTGCATAGGCATAAATTTGAACAAGAAGCCATATTAGAAAAAAGTACTCAAATTTATGACCATATGTGCTATTTTAAGAAGTTAGAAAAAAAATAAGCCCAATAAAGCAAAGGAAAGGAAATATTAGTGATCAGAACAGAAATACATAATAGAAAAAGAAAAATTGAGGGGAAAAACAACAACAGAAATCAATGTACCTGAAAACTGTCTCTAGGTGGGGAAAAAAATCTGATAAAACTTGAGTCAGATTGGACAGGAAGAAAAGGTAGGGAGGAATAGGATCCAAATTATACCAAGAATAAAAAATAGCAGTAATTAATATCCTACATATATTAACAGGATTTTAAGGTAATCATGTGAAAAATTTGTGCCAAAATATTCAAGAACTCCAATATGTGAATCACACATTACTTCAAAAAAAGCTTGATAAAAGTCTTGTATTAATTTTAAAAAGGTAATTTAAAACTTTCTCACAAGGAAAATTATATGCCCATATTAAATACTTCATTGAATTCTACCAAACATAAATGGAAGAGGACGGAATGCTTCCCAGCATGTTCCGTGAGGCCAGAATCACCCTGATCCCAAAGCAGACATTTCCAGAAAAACTGAAAGTACTCCCAATAAACACAGATGTAAAATTTCAACCAAATTTTAGTATATAAGAATCTGAAAATATACGTGATGTTTGGCTTTACATTTGAAGAGAAATCAGTATTATTCACCATATTAACAAATTGAAAAGCAAAACTATATAACCTTAAACTCAGAAAAAGCATTTGAAAAAACCCAACATTTAGTCCTGATAAAAACTTTCAACAAAGTAGGAATACAAGGGAAATTATTCAATATTATCAAGGATATCTACAATAAACCAACATCTACCATTGTAATTAATGGTGAGAGACAGTGTGCTTTCATCCTAAAACCAGCAAGGAGACAGAAATGTCTGCTCTCACTGCTTCTATTTAACATTGAACTGGACATTTTAGCCAGTGCAAAAAGTCATCAAAAAATAAAAAGACATATAGATAGAAAAGGAAGAACTAAAACTCTCTTCATTCACAGATGACACCTGTGACTTTGTGGAAAACCTGATGCTATCTACAATAAGCTATCAAAATTAATAACTAATTTAGTAAGGTGGAAAGATAAAAACAAATCAAATATTTCCACATACTAGCAGTGGACACAACTGACAATTTAAGAAACATTTCGATTGCATCAAAAGTGAGATTCTTACAAATCTGACAAAAGATACACAAGACATGCACTGAAAATAAAACACTGCTGAGAGAAATTAAAGAATACTTAAAGGGAGAGATGTGCCATTTTTATAATTCTGATGACTCAGTTTTCTTAAGATGTAAATTTCCCCAGAGTGGACTGAAAGATTCAACACAATCTCAATAAAAATCTCAACAGAATTTTTGTAGAAATTGACAAGGTGATTCTATAATTCATATGAAAACCAAAGGAACTAGAATAGCCAAAATAATTTTAAAAGAGAACAAAATTATAGGATACTGATTGCAAGATTTAAAAAGTTATAGTAATCGTATTAGTCAGTTTTCACACTGTTATAAAGAACTACCCAAAACTGGGTAATTTATAAAGGAAAGAGGTTTAATTGACTCACAGTTCTGCATGGCTGGGGAGGCCTCAGGCAACTTAAAATCATAGTGGAAGGCAAACCAGAAGAAAGACACCTTTTTCACAAGGTGGCAGGAAGCAGAAAGCACTCGGGAGGAACTACCAAACACTTCTAAAACCATCAGATCTCGTGAGAACTCACTCACCATCAAGAGGACAGCGTTGAGGGAACCACCCCCGTGATTCAATCACCTCCACCTGGTTTCTGCCGTGACAGGTGGGGATCATGGGGATTATGGTGACTGCAATTCAAGATGCGAGTTTCGGTGGGGGCACAGCCAAATGACATCAGTAATCAAGACTGATTTAATTGATATCAGCATAGACAAGTACATCAATAAAACAGAATAGGGGGACCAGAAATTGACCCACAAATATAATTTTTGTCAAAGCAATTCAGTGGTAGGAGGATTGTGTACAATGAACAGCACTAGAAAAATGGTACGTCCATATGAAGCCAAAAATGAACTTTGTTCTATATCATGTACAATATACAAAAAGTTGCTCGAGAAACAGGAAATATTTGTGAAAATTGCTTTACAGAGGTTTGTTAAAAATATGAAACTAAAACATAATCGAATAAGGAATATATTGTTAACTTAGCTACATTCAATTTTTAAATTTTTGTGATCTTCAGAATACACTGCTAAATAAGTAAAGAAGGGCAAATCACAGTCTAGCAGAAAATTGAGGCAAATCATTAACAAAGAACTTGTATCCAAAAAATATAAAGCATGCTCAAACCAATAATTTTTTTAAAAACAACTCAATATAAAAGTGGACAAAATATTTGAACAGATATTTCACCCAAGAAAACATACAAATGGCAAATAAATATATAGAAACCATGCTTAACATATTAATCATTAGGCTAATACAAATTAAATCCACAATGCTACACCAATAAACATTTATTAGATTGTCTAATTTTAAAAGACTGACAATGCCAAGTGCTGTCAAGAACATAGAACAACTGAAACTGAAAGATTGGTGGCGGCAATGTAAACTATTACAACCATTTTGTAAGAGAATGTAAGCTTCTTAAAGTTAAACATATACCTATTATATGATCTAGACATTCTATTCCTAGATATTTACCCAAGAGGAAAAAAAACACACATTCATAAAAAAATTGGTATGCACATGGCCATAGCAGATTTATATGTAATAATCTGAAATAGGAAACAACCCAACTGCCCATCATCATGTGAATGAACAAATTTTAGTATATACCTATATTGGAAGTCTGCTTAATAGTAAGAAATAATGAACTATTGAAATACAAGAGCATGTATGAATTGCAAAATAATTATGCTGAGTGAAAGAAGTCATACTTCGTGGTTTTATTTATGTAAATGTTGAGAAAACACAAAAAATCTATAGAGAAAGAAGCAGATCACTGGTAACCCTGGACTTGGGTGGGGGAAGAAAAGACATTAGAAAGGGGCATGGGAAGTCTCTGGGGATTAAGGATGTACTCACTCTTGACTATGGTGATAGTTTTATGGGTGTATACATACATCAAATTTTATCACGTTTTATGATAAGTACATGCAGCTTATTTTGTGTCAGTTATATTTTATAACTAATGAAAATACATAAACTCATAGAACATTGTTTAAGATACTTGTTAAAATATGGAACATCCTGAAGATGAACAGTAGGAAGGGATGCAAATACCAATGACCAATATTCTCTCTAGTTATATTAGATAAAATAAACATTTTATCAGTTTCATTAGGAGCTAAAAAAAACAGATAAACAAATCTACACATTTGAAGGGGATTAGATGTTTGAGTCTAATTAAGTTAATGTTTTGTTTGATTTTCAAATTCAAAGTAAGACAAAACTGGCTTTTGGAAACATCCAAAATCGTTTAAACTTATTAAGTGACCATGAAGATTCCATGACAATGCATACAATCGGGAGAAAGGAGATGTTAGTGGGGCGAAAAAGAATCTGCAATTATAATAATCTAAAATTTTGAGTATTTTCCAAAAGTTATATTTACAAGCCATGAACTCTATAAATATAGAGTAATCAAATTCAGGGACTTTGAAAGAACTGAGGAAACTTGTTTGGATCCAAGAGAATCTAGAGCCTAAAAAATTGGTTGAATCTTGCATAGAATTTTTTCAAATAAGAAATTTGAAGTTTAAAGAAATTGGATTTATTGTCTACAATTACAACCGGTAGTAACTACTGGCAGAAGCAAGCTACAACCCATTACCTTTATCCAATGCCATTTGCAATATAGTAACAGTTTGGCAGATGTTAAAGAATCTGTTAAAGCTCAAAGGCAGGGAGGGTAATCCCTTGATCCTAGTGCTCTCAAAGAATGACAACTTGCTAAAACCATTCACCAAATAGCAAATAAAATGAGATGATACATGAAGTTTAGATTTTGGACATTTTTGGTTCTGGGTGTACCAGAGGAAGAGTAAATTCACTCATTTGCTCTCCTGCTAGTAACTACACACCTGTTTTCTTTGACAAGTCTTCTCTTCTCTCCTGGATATCTCTGTAATTTGGCTGGAATTGACGCAACTCTGGCACCAAGCATGGTGCCAGACTTGGCAATGGGATTAGCATATTCTCTTAGCTTTTTGTTGTTGTTTTGGGTTGACAACCTGGCTCAGAACCAAGGGCCAATCAGAATCAAGTTGTATTAGCTCTAGTCACTCTTATTAGGATTTTTGGGTAAGAGGGCTTCACAACCCTTTCCCACTGTGGCAGATAAACTATGCAAGCAACTCTGAGCTGCTAGTAATATTTCTTGGCTTTTTTTGTTTTTTTGTTTTCTTAGATGGAGTCTTGCTCTGTCGCCAAGCTGGAGTGAAGTGGCGCCATCTCAGCTCACTGCAACCTCCGGCTCCCTAGTTCAAACTATTCTCCCGCCTCAGCCTCCCGAGTAGCTGGGACTACAGGCACACCCCACCACGCACAGCTAATTTATGTATTTTTAGTAGAGACGGGGTTTCACCATGTTGCCCAGGATGGTCTTGATCTGCTGACCTCGGGATCGGCCTGCGTCAGCCTCCCAAAGTGCTGGGATTACAGGCGTGAGCCACCGCTCCTGACCATAATATTCCTTGACTTTATAGAGGAAGCCCATCTACGGAGGGAGAAAATAAGGCTAAACTACAGAGGGAATACTAGAAATGGAGGGCAAATGGTGCTCCATTCTTTTAATGGAGCAGCCTCATAAGAATATTTGAGTCTCCTACATTAATCCAACTTGATCTGGGTTTCTGACATTAACGATCAAAATAATAGGCTAAAAGTCTTTATAATATTTTCAGATGTTGTGTTAAGCTTCACATCTGATATTTTATTTCCCAAATCACCTAGAATAAGGATGGGAGTCAATGTTCTACTACTCAGAGATCCATTTGAGTTTCAACAATAGAACAAATTATACTTTAAAAGGTAGATGTCAGTTAAGTCCACTTCATCTTGACATACTTTAATTAGAAGTCTTTGCCTCATGATGACGTAAGGGAAATTTCAGTTTGAAAAGTGTTCACTTAGAGCATCTGTTAGGTCTAGGGTTAGGTTCCAGCCCATGCTGAGGTCCGAGGGGAGTGGGTGGTTGAAAGGCAGATAGCTTAAAGAACGCTCACGGGCCACAGGCAGGTGAATATGGTTTTATTCAGCAGCTCTTTCTTCAGCAGCTTACTTCCATTCGCTCTCTCACACTCTCTGCTCTGTCTCGGCAGCTTGAGCAGGCCATTTCCACGCACAGCTGCGGGGCCAGCTCCCCCTTGCCTTCAGGGTCAGAAGCTTAACTCTTTCCTGGTTCCTGGCTTCCCCTTGACCACCTTCAAGACGGACAGCTTTGGCTCTCTCTCTTTCTGTGGGCACCAGCGTCATGTTGAGCCATGTTATGCAGAGCCGAGCCAAGCCATGCCCAAGAGCCCCTGTATAGCATCAGCAGGGCAGTTATACCTTTTACAAACAATAGTGGCATAGAGCCAAGTATGAGCCTACACAAACAGGTTCTATAACAAGTGGAGGTGTGTGTCTGTGCACCAACCCCGCTGAGCCACACGGGCTGGGATGTCTGCCTTGACCAAAGCACATCCATGTAGCTTACAGCATCTACAGCTCTACAGCCTCAACTGAAAGCTCTGGTTTCTAGCTTCCTTAACAAAAAATAATAATAATACTGGGAGTTTTCTTATACAACTCTCCTAAATGTTTTGTGGAATATAAGCCAGACTTCTAGGTAGCTTATCTACCATATTACTAGAAACAGAGTTCTATGTTTAGCTTTTTACATTTTCTTTGATAATTACATACATATTTTAAACTCTTAAATGTCCTTTAAGTTGAATATGGTTATTTCAAGTGACTATTATGGCCTGGTAAAAGTTATAGTACCTAATACAAAGCTAAACAGTGATTATTATAACTACTGGTGATTCTGAATGGTATGGGGTCTGTCCCAATGAGATTTTGGCACTTGCTGAATGTGCCAAAACACATTATGCCGTAACATTATGAATGTTATTTTATTCGATTCAAAAATAAAATATAAGCTATAGATTTAAGTGACTATGGAAAGTAGAATAAAAAAGGAAATTCTCTGAACATTCTGGATATATTTGGCTTCCCTTTCCAATTGCCAAAATAGATCTTGTCTAATCAGTTAATGATAAATTGATCTCTCATTGTCTGTTGGTGCTGAGAGCATTCTCCTAAGTATAAGCTACAGTCTCCTTGAAATATGTTCGTCACCACAATTAAAATGTAAGATGGACTCACTTTTTAAATGAGGATTAATAATCACTGCCACTTTCACTATACTACTCTGTCCATATCAAGAATATTGCTACTTTTGAGTTATCACTGCCAGATGTTCCAAACGAAGTTTGCTGCGGAGAAAAATTATGAAAAATTCAATCATAGACCTAATTTCTTAAGAAAAATGACAGATTATAGATAACAATTGAATTAGGCCATTAGCAACTCTAGAGTGATGGTAGAATCAGATAATCTACATTAGTAATAGATAAAAATCATCAACTGAAATCAGGGATGGCAGGATTGGCAAGTGACACCGTGTGTATATAATTCTGGAGTACGTACAGTGTAGGACTTGGTCAAACAAACAAATGAAAACAGAGGAAGAGAAGTAACCATGAAGGAAAGAATCATCATAAGGCCTGTATCTCTATAATAAGAACAGGCGTTCTGTCAAGGACACCTTGGAATGAAGAATTATGTCCATTCTACCAGCAGGCAGAACTATTAGAACTTTTAACCTGGCTTAGGCATTTTAAACATTAAATTTTCACAAGGAAGCCTGAAAACTAAAAACGGATCTGTATTCACCTAGTCCCAGACAGCAGTATTCTCTTCTATTTTCTGAAGGGTTTGTCCCAATGAGATTTTGGCACTTGCTGAAATCTGCCACTCACTGAAAACTGCTGCTAAAATATATATAAAGCAGGCACTGAAATCTGACACTAAGATATGTATAGAATCTATAGATTGCTGTAACCTCAAGATGAAGATTTAACCCCTCTCTGGCAAGTGGCATATAAGATCATGTCTTTCCTCGAAATGAGTACCCAAGATTTGTAGGCACTCTGAATAATTCAGGTATCATGTCACAAGTGAAAAAGAAGGTATAAAAATTTAGTTATCATAATTAATTAATTTAGGGTTAATTCTCCCCTTGATCAGTCAGTGCTAAGACTTACAACCCACATCTCACTCAAAAATATGAAGCTTACATCAGGAATTCCGTAAGTGTATCCAGTCTGATTTATAAAGAATAGACTGTCATTGTATAAAAGTAGAGCGTACGAGGACGTATTTTTAGACCTGCAGTATTCAGGTGAGAAATTATAATACCTTACAAGTAGGTAGTGGAAGCAGATACAGTGGAAAGTGACTTAACTAAGTCTGGATTTCAGGGGGAGAAGTTTGTTCTGAAGATATTTAGTGCCGTCGGCTTCTAGGTAGTATGTAAAATGATAGAAAAAGATAAATAGACTTACTGGAAGTAAGTTCTAACTTCCTTTTCTTAAACTCAATTTTAAATTATTCAAACTAGAAACAAATTGAAGTTTGGGAAAACAAAAGTATGGTATGTTGGAAAGCAAGTAGTGAAATGAGTTCAAGAAAGATGCAGTGATGTGCTGTGTTAAATGCTCATGAAGAGTCACTAAAGTCAAGGACTAGGACACAATCCGTGTATTTGACTAGATAGGGGTCACAGACAACATTGGTTTTGTGGTTTCAGTGGAGAGGTGGGAACAAACCCTTGCGTGAGAGAGTTAAGGAAGAATGTAGGAAAAAGAGAACAAGTACAGGCAATTCTTCCGACAACTTTGTTATGAAAGGAAGTAGACTGACAATATTTAAGAGGAATGTAGGCAACTAATATGCGTGCATGTAATTTTGTTAATGTCTTGTGCCATAATATTCACATACATAGCGTAATGCTCAAAGTATTCAATTTTACCTTGCCTTTTCACTCAAAAATTTATATTTTGCTCTATTCATATTGATGACCATAGGTATAATTCATGTTTTTAACTGATAATTTTCATTTTACAATTGTGTGACATTACTCAGATGCTTTTCATAGATATTTAACATTTCTTCGCTCATCTGCGGTTATGATACTGGTGCAATAAACATCTTTGTAATGCCATTTTACTTGCACTAATTAATATTTTCAAAATTTTACACGTGGAATTAAAGTAGCTGAATCGTAGCTTGTATATTTTTAATTTTACTAGATTTTGCTAATTTTTATTCAGTGTCCACAACTATTTTCTCCCCATTGGTAATATATGACAGTATGTTTTCCCCTAATCCTTGCCACCCTGATATTATCAGAGATTTACTTTTACCAAAAAATGTATATTTCATTGTTTGTAAACTTCAGTTTCTAAACGTGTGGTTATGCTGAGAATTGCTTCATATCCATTGGCCATTTTTATTTTCTCTCAGTGAATTACCAATTCAGATTCTTTTCTCACTTTTTGGGGTGGGGAGTTCTTATTGCTTCTAGTTCTTGATTTTCAGCAATTACATGTTTCTACACAAATTGTCTGCTATATCCACTTTGATTATTTGCTACTAAAAACTAGTCTCATTGACATAGCTTACGACCATCTGCTATAAGCTTATGAAGGCTTATCGGCCTCCATGTGCCCAGGACTGCTCCCAGTTTTATTGGATGTCACGTCTCCAGTGCCATGGCTCACAGTGACCCAGGGGGTGAACAGGGAGCCAGCAGCTTGACTGAGCCCACTGTAGTGCCTAAACTAATTTCCCCAGCAGGTGCTCCTTGGCTGGCCCTGCTTCCAGGATCCACCACTTCCAGGCATATATCTCCTTTAATATGACCACCGTCTTTTGTGATTTTCTTTCCTGCGGGAGCTCGTGCTGCCATTTTATTCTTCAGTAAACCCTCACCTGCTTACACTAGCTCAAGAATTCCTCACAGATGCAGCTCCTTTGAGAAATCTTTCTCTTTGACCACAGCTTGTGCGAATGTTTGTGTTCTAAGGTTATATATTTATATGGTTGGAGTAAGAGAAGAGACTACAAAACACAGAACCAGCCTGTCCTAACTCTGACAATGCCAGAACATCTTGCCAGGTAAGAAACAGCCTGAACTTACTACAACTGATCTTCTGCTCCCAAACTCTGTGAGGCATCACATATACCCTTCATTCATCCTCTAGAAAATGAGTCTCCCCATGATAACTAACAAAATCCTCCAACCCAAATCCCCATATCACATTCAACTTTGAGGTTAGTAAAGGGCAAGCCACAGACTAGAGAACAGATGAAAGTCGTATCAGTAATCCCTGTCATTTAAAAAGTGTATTTATGTTAGATTACTAAACTAGTATTACAAGAAATAAGGTTATCAGAGAAAGGCAGGGCACGGTGACTCACGCCTGTAATCCCAGCCCTTTGGGAGACCGAGGTGGGCAGATCACCTGAGGTCAGGAGTTTGAGACCAGCGTGGCCAAGACAGCGAAAACCCATCTCTACTAAAAATACAAAAATTAGTTTGGCATGGTGGTGGGCGCCTGTAATCCCAGCCACTCGGGAGGCTGAGGCAGGAGAATCACTTGAACCCAGGAGGCAGAGGTTGCAGTGAGCCAAGATTATGCCACTGCTCTCCAGCCTGGGTGACAGCGAGCCTCCATCTCCAAAGTAGTAGTAAAAATAATAAAAATAAATAAATAAAATTAGAGAAAAAAACACTTTCCATTAAAGCAAAGTAACTTAATATCCATATCTCTGCATAATATATTCCTTTCCTTGTCAGCTGATTGAGTTAGGATACTTCTTTCAACAGCAGGCCTCTAGAGTTGGGTACAAGTTCAAGACCAATGTAAATAAGAGACAACAGATGAATTAAGATTTCTTAGGATACATGACTACATTTGTAATGCCAAGATGCTATCCAAGTAGCTACTGCTACCCACCCACCCATATATGATCAGAGTTATTAAAATATCTTGTTATGAGGAGAGAAAATTCGGTGGCAGGGGTCCTGGCTGTTTTGGTAATATTTAGTTTGAGATCATTGTCACAGCTATTCCCAGTGTGTTGGGCTTTAGCTGGGTCATTGCTTGTCTTTCATAGTGGAAGTAATGCCATGTTGTCAATCAGACCTGTTAAGGCTTAGACAGCCAAAAGTTAGTTTCAGTTAAGAGATCCATAGCCGTGGAGTGAGGACAGATCCAAAAGCAGGCAGGTAGGCACGCCAGGTCAGGCTGAATATTACCATTATCTGGGTGCAAGAAGCTTTAAAACATGCAGGCCATACCTGAAACCAGTTAAATCAGCTGTTGGTGGTAGAAGTCAGGTGTCTCTACATTTTGAAAGCACCTCAGGTGACCCCCCTCAGTCTGCAGACAAGGCTGAGGAACTGTGCTGGATGGCGATGCTGAGTAAGTATTTAAAATCCTTGTGATTTAGTCCTCAAGAAAATGACCCTTTCATGCAATTGTACCTGCTTCTACAAGATTTTAACTCCTCATATTCTTCCATTGCTATTTAATGCCAGTGCATCTTCAGGAGAAAGTTAGCAAGTTCAGAGTGCCTGGAAACAAGAACAGTCACGTGCCACCTAACATTTCCGTCAACAACCACATATAAGAGGACCTTAGTCCTATAAGATTATAATAGAGGCCTGGCGCGGTGGCTCACGCCTGTAAACCCAGCACTTTGGGAGGCCAAGGCAGGTGGATCACGAGATCAGGAGATCGAGACCACGGTGAAAGCCCATCTCTACTAAAAATACAAAAAATTAGCTGGGTGAGGTGGCGGGCACCTGTAGCCTCAGCTACTCAGCAGGCTGAGGCAGGAGAATGGCGTGAACCCGGGAGGTGGAGCTTGCAGTGAGCCAAGATCGCGCCACTGCACTCCAGCCTGGGTGACGGAGCGAGACTCCGTCTCAAAAAAAAAAAAAAAAAAAAAAAAAAAAATTATAATACTATCTTTTTTCTGTACATGTACTGTATTAGGTACAAAAATACTTACCATTGTGTTATAGCTGCCTGTAGTACTCAGTGCAGTAACATGCTTAACAAGTGTGTAGCCTAGGAACAGTAGGGTAAACCCCATAACCTAGATGCATAGTAGGCTGTACCATCTAGGTTTGGGTAAGTACACTCCATGATGTTTACATAACGATGAAACCACCTGACACATTTCTCAGAATGTATCCCTTTCGTTAAGTGAGGCAAGACTGTCAGTTTAAGTATCGCCATCTACTATCACTTGAAAACAGAAGAATGTGACTCTTGCTTCTATTCTTCATCTTAACATTTAAAGTTACAGGAAAATCTCGAAATCAACTTTTCTTCTCTGTAAACCATTTCTTTGTAATTATAGCCATTACAAAGGTTTATTTTAATTGCATGTTTCATTATCACTAAAGTGATTCAACCTGCAGTGCTCTACTTCTCAAAATCAATAGTCTGAAGGAAACATTCAGCTCACTCAGATACTTGCAAGGCCACCAAAAACACATACTACAATCCATTGAACAGTTCTTCCTAGAAGGTAGTTGTTGTAAATAATTTTCGCCTCCAAGAATGATTTAGAATGTGTTCATTTTAAATATCACTTTTCTAAACAAATTATTTTACCCTTTCCTTTCTAAGTGGCCTATATATTTAAGTGTGCTTCTGAGGCTGGAAATATATATGTATATATATTCCCTTTCTTTCTATTTCTAGTTGCCATTTAAGATACAGAACTTTATGTTTATTGCATTAGCAATAATAAGCTTGCTCTAGGCCATTCTTTGGCTAGCTCAGCTAGACCCTTGTAATCAACAGCACATATTTAATGAATGAATGGCTAAAGGCAATATGGTTGTTATTTACCAGTTGTCTGATAGGAGAGGAGAGGGACTTCCTACCTCTCTCAAACTATCAGTTGGGGTGGTGGAAAGGCAGCCATTTCAAGGAAACATAAGAATAGAGGGCTATTATAATGAGGACCCTCAAGAAAATTGGATCAGAAATGTGGTCTTAGATTCCATGTGACTCCAAGTACCTTCTGCAGAAAGGGTTTGGAGATGTTCACTCAAGTTATCTAACATTCTTATATTAGTTTCATACTTCTGCTACAGCAAATTACAACACAGTGGCTTAAAACAGTACAAATTAGTTATCTTCCAGTTCTGGAGGTCAAAGTATAAAATCAAGGTGTCAGCAGGACTGCATTGCTTCTGGAGGCTCTAGGGAAGAATTCCTTTCCTTGCCCTTTTCAGCTTCTACAGGCCACCGACACTGCTTG